>NC_090646.1:589649175-589949175 GCF_040937935.1 Hyperolius riggenbachi
AATCTTAACTGTCAAATAACATCAGGTTTTTGATGGCTGGATCATTAAAGGAGAGACGTTCCCCAGTTCCATGGACCACCCCCTGTCCACCAGTGAGCGATACACGGATATCTGTGAAGACGGCAACATTCAGAGTATCACAAGGTCATCTCAGAACGTGGCTATGATCTTCTTCAGAGTCCACAAGCCCGGCCACGGCTTCACCCTGACAGTACGGAAGACGCCTAATCTGTTCCGTAAGTTTCTCCAATTGTCCTCAACGATTTAGTGACTCATACTGACATAATCATACATCTCCCCCGGGGCAACCAAATAATGAAGTGACGATAGATCGGCCTGACAAATGTACAGCTAGTAATGACTATTGATTTTCCATGTTGTATAGAAGTAAATAACACTTATGTGTACAACTCATAAATATTGATATACAGTTTTATGACTGGATGGAAGCGTAGAACTCCCTAAATAATCACTGCAGGAAATAACCATATATAATCCTGTCTACTGAAACCACAACATCGGTGACACTGGACAACCTGCACTGGCACATTACCAACTGCTTATTTGTTTTGGATTCCCAACACTCAAGACAGATAATATACCGTAGAGCAGGGGTGCCCACACTTTTTTGGCTCGCGAGCTACTTTAAAATTTGCCAAGTCCAGGAGATCTACCAACATTTAAAGTGTTACAGACCCCCCCCCCCCCCCCCCCCCGTCGAACAGCCCCCAGGTACAAGTGCCTCCAGTATAGGTAGCAAAGTATAAGTCCCTTCAGCAAAGGTAGCTGGGTACAGGTCCCTTCACTGGGTACAGATGCCTCTAGCATAGGTAGGTAGGGATAGGTCCCTTTAGCATAGGTAGGTGGGGATGGGTGCCATTAGAATAGGTAGGTGAGGATGGGTGCCATTAGAATAGGTAGGTGGGGATGGGTCCCTTTAGCATAGGTAGGTGGGGATGGGTCCCTTTAGCATAGGTAGGTGGGGATGGGTCCCTTTAGCATAGGTAGGTGGGGATGGGTCCCTTTAGCATAGGTAGGTGGGGATGGGTCCCTTTAGCATAGGTGGGTGGGGATGGGTCCCTTTAGCATAGGTGGGTGGGGATGGGTCCCTTTAGCATAGGTGGGTGGGGATGGGTCCCTTTAGCATAGGTGGGTGGGGATGGGTCCCTTTAGCATAGGTGGGTGGGGATGGGTCCCTGTAGCATAGGTGGGTGGGGATGGGTGCCTCTAGCATAGGTGGGTGGGGATGGGTGCCTCTAGCATAGGTGGGTGGGGATGGGTGCCTCTAGCATAGGTGGGTGGGGATGGGTGCCTCTAGCATAGGTGGGTGGGGATGGGTCCCTGTAGCATAGGTGGGTGGGGATGGGTCCCTGTAGCATAGGTGGGTGGGGATGGGTCCCTGTAGCATAGGTGGGTGGGGATGGGTCCCTGTAGCATAGGTGGGTGGGGATGGGTCCCTGTAGCATAGGTGGGTGGGGATGGGTCCCTGTAGCATAGGTGGGTGGGGATGGGTCCCTGTAGCATAGGTGGGTGGGGATGGGTCCCTGTAGCATAGGTGGGTGGGGATGGGTCCCTGTAGCATAGGTGGGTGGGGATGGGTCCCTGTAGCATAGGTGGGTGGGGATGGGTCCCTGTAGCATAGGTGGGTGGGGATGGGTGCTCAATCACTTACCTCCCTCCAGCGGCGATGTCTGGTCTCCCCTCTCGCACTCGGAGCGCTCCGGCGGGCAGCATGATTGAATCAGGAAGTAAGGAAGGCGTGCGTGCGTGCGTGCCTGGCGCCGCCCCCAGCCATGACGTCGCGTCATGGCCTCTTCAGCCGCGCCTCCTCTCTCCTTCCCTGCTTCTAATTGGCCAGCGGCTGGCAGCAGAATTAGATGGGACAGCTGCCAGCCGCAAAATGTGATGGGACGCGGCCAAGAGGCCGCGATCTACCAAATAGGCGGTCGCGATCTACCGGTAGATCGCGATCGACCTATTGGGCACCCCCGCCGTAGAGGAAAACTAAATTTTGGGTGAACCTGAAGTTACTCTCAATACATTTTTTTAAGGGAATCTGCTGAGCTCTTTGGCTGCAGTAATGACTTCAATCCCCAAAGCATTGTCGCATGCAGCAATGTAGAAAACAGCTAATTTTACCGAACATTTAGTGAAATGTCAATTCACTAAGGCTGAAATTACTGACCAGTCAGTTAAATTATGGACACATTTCAGTAAATATCAATTCACAATGACTAGTGCATTTGGTAAAGCCATGTGAGATGTTTGGTATTTAAAACCAGTTCTGATCTGTTGGAAACAAGCTATAAGCTTAGAATAGCATTAACAGCCTGAAGCAGAGAGCCAATAGGAAGAGACTCCTCCTCCTGCTACTTCCTCCATTGGTGCCGATATGCTTTTAGGGGCGACGAGTTTCTCACCCCCAGCAGCCCCCAGGCAGCAGAGAAGTGAGCTGGCGCAGAAAAAGTTTTCCCCTACAGCCCTTTAGAAAGTAAAGGTGGCCACGAATGGTCCAATTTCTAGCGAAAAATCGTTAGAGCGATCAGAAATTCTGATCGGAAGAAAAATCGTTCACTACACCATCAGCGAACCAATCTTTTCTTCCTATCTATCACAACCAATCAAGAAAATCCAAATTTTGGTTTGACAAAAATCCAGTCGGATGATTTTTTTTATAATCGTTCATAATCAATTGTGCCCATCAACTGAGATTATTTTCAACCAATCCGATCAGAATTTCTGATCGCTCGAACGATTTTTCGCTAGAAATTGGACCGTTAGTGGCTACCTTACCCCCTTTAGATTCCTGGTCCAAGATGCCGAGGAGGAACTGGTGAAATCATCCAAGCATGATATGATATATTTAATGTTTATTTAAAGTTCACCTAAACTCTGGCTATTAGATAAAGGGTTAAAAAAGACTGATTCAGAGGAACTAGAAGGGTACATGCAGGTCTAAAGGGTAGTTAAATAATACATGTACTTATACATACCCAGACATAGAGCCTGAAGAATTGTCCCCAATGTACCAGTCAGGGGTGTAGAAATAGGGGGTGCAGAGGTTGCAACCGCATTGGGGTCCTTGTGCCAGAGGGGCACAGAGGGGCCCTCCCCCAACTGCAGTATTAGCTCTCTGTTGGTCCTGTGCTCATAACTAATAATCACTTCTATAGATACTTTGAATAGTGGTAATAATTAACAAACTGTTCCCCATCCCCTTCTTGAACCTCTGACACGGTAATTGGCATTGGCAGGTTTTGGTGCGCCGTATCAATTGCTATGTATAGAGTGCTTGGGGGGCCCCATTGTAAAACTTGCATCGGGGCCCACAGCTCCTTAGCTACGCCACTGGTAGCAGCGCACAATGTTAAGCACCTCACAAAGTAACAAACCCCCACCACCTTCCCAGTAGGTCCCCAGCTGTACAGTGTCACCATGTAGTAGTGTATTCCAAGTGACCCCCTCCCCCTTTTCCCCCTTCATAGTATCTCTGAGCTTTTCATTGTGTGTGTCCCAGCTTTCTAGCGTTATAGTTCTCCCTTTTATGTGTTCCAGTGTTTCACTATTTCTAGAGGCAGATTTAGAGAAGAATTTTAACCCAGGATTGAACTTCTTTCAAATCAGTAGTTGATACCTCCTTACCCACAAGAAACATTTACTGCATTTTTTGGACTATAACTCTCACTTTTTCTCCCCCAAAATTAGGGTAAAAAAGTTTCTGCGTCTTATAGTCCAAATGCAGAGAATTCCTGACTTGTGAATGCCTGCCAATACCAACCTCTAACCCGCCGAAACGATGGGGACTCCCTGTACTGTGCCCATGCAGAGGAGGACACAGGGGGACAAACGGAGGACACAAAGGGGCATAGAGGAGGACACAAGGGGTACACAAAGGGGAATAGAGGAGGACACAAGGGGGACAGAGGACATGACACGACACAGGGAGACACACGAGGTACAAGGGGGGCATAAGGTACAAAGGGGGCATAATCCACAAGATGCCCCTTCACCATGGATGCACCAGGTTAAGTATATATTTTATTCCCCTGGTTGTTATCCTCTAAACCTAGGTGCGTCTTTTGGTCAGGAGCGTCCTATAGTCCGTATACGGTACATTCTCTCAAATAGATCATGGGGACGGGGGGGGAAGGGGGTCTGTGTGGCTAATATTGGGGTGAAACCCCTCCCACAGTGTGATATCATGACCATGATCCTGACAGTTTGATGTCTGTGAACCTCGTTGCATTGTGGGAAATAACAGCTCTTTTCCAACTGCCAAGCATCCAGTATCTCCCTCTATGCATACAACTCTCTGTAACGACCATTCCATACAGATCACCTGGTAGAACTAAAGATGTGATAAATTTTGCAATGTAAACCAGGGAGAGGAAAGATTTTACAATGGGCAAACACTGACTAAATAATCTGTAAATTAATATTGTAAAAAATAATCAATATTATTAATGATGTTTCTTTCACTACAGTTCCTCTTTAAAAACTTCCGTACCAGCAGTCTCTGGCCCCTTAAGGACCAGAGACTGCTGGTAGTGTAAAACGCCGCTTTCCGACGAATCACCGCACATACCCGCCGATCTCGCCAGTCACAACGCTGTCCTATCACCGCAGGCTCCTCTCTCTGCTGTCTCTATGATGGCAGATTGATTTCCGTCTGTCAGGAGCCGATTTCATTGGCTCCTGACGCTGTCTATCAATGTGAGCCAATGTGATTGGCTCTCTGTGATCGCGTGGTCAGGAGCCAATGAAAGCGGCTCCTGACCTGCTCACAGAGCTCTGCCGTCGGCAGAGCAAGCAAATTGCGGCATGGAAAGAGTGGCGATATCGGCGTGGGGATGCAGAATACCGAAGTAGTACAATCTACGTCCAGTCAGAGCCGCAGCACCACCTGCTGGACGAAGATTTGTACTGCTTTGGTCCGGAAGCAGTTAAGGATATTAGCGTTACTATCTGCGGTGTCTGAAAATGAATTTCCTTTTGACTGCAATGTAATTACTGCACAATAAACATAACATCTTTTCATTCATCTTGGTCTTTAGCATGCAATGTAATCTCCCAGTCGCCAAGTGGAAAATTCACCATGATCATCCCCCATCAACACAGAAACTGCAGCTTTTCCATTATATACCCGGTCACATTGAAAATATCTGACCTGACCCTGGGTCACTTCAATGAGCTGCAATTAAAGGTACGTAACGTATGTTATAAATCTGCTTTCCTTATAAGATTGTAGGAGCACAGGAGAAAATGGGAACCTTGATATCTGGTATGGGCTTAAAGTTGACCTGAGATGGGTCGGGGAAGTCCTATTTTACTTACCTGGGGCTTCCTCCAGCCCCGTAGCCTTTACAGCAGGCAGGGGTGCAGCTTGGCTCAGGAACACCAAGCGGCCCCTTGGGGCCTCACCCACAGCAGAGGCCTCCCATGCTGCCAGAGCCACTCTGTCTGTGACTTGTACAGCTGCCACCTCCCCATCACTCACACACAGACTTCAGATCAGCGTCAACGTGAAATAGAGGAGACAGCGGCACAGTGTACACTTCAGACGCAGAAATGAGGTCATTGCTAATTTCCCACATTTAAAGTATGCAACATGGTTATGCCCATGGATACCTATACTGTGGGTAGCTATCTATACTTGGGGGACACCTTGGCTACCTATACTAGGGGCAGCTATCTATAGTTGGCAGACACCTGGGCTATGTTTTTGTCTTCACTAAATCTTCCTTGAATTCCTGGTCAGGTGGTTGGCATTATCTACACAGGAACTGAGGGTTCTTATTTGTAGCAAAGACATAAACAGCAGTAACAGCATATTCATATTAGGTTAGGGGAGGGTTAGAGCTTTTGTCAGATTTCTATGACTATCTGTGTCCCTATTGAGGAGCTTTCCCCCTCAGCACATGAAGATACATCTATCAGGAAATGTAGCTAAAAGATCTCATTGAGGCAGACAGCAATGAAAACAGTGATTCTAAAGCTACATGCACATACTAGCTGACACTCAGTCAGCCAAAGGGGTGGGCGTTTAGGACTATTGTGTGTAATCCTAACATCTGATAAAGATTCAGCATGGTGGGTATTTAGTGACAAAAGTGCCTAAACAACCCTGACCCCATTGTTTACTTCCTGACCCCTCCCACTGGAAGCGCTCCATCGCCCACTGCGATGTCACCTGTTCACCCATTCTCCCTTCTCCATAGAAGCACATTTGCATACCCCTCATGCGCTGCAGTTCTGCCTGAAGGAACAAACCCTATCCTGATGGGTGAGTGTACTCTTAACTAGCTTAAGGGAACACTATTAAACCAAGTGTTCTAAAATGCCAATGTACAAATAATGTCTAAGTAGCTGTGTAAACATTTTCCTACTTTTCAAGTTAAATATCAGAGGCAAAAGCTGTTATTCTTTGTGTGTACATTTTAGCTACCTTTGGAATGTCTCATTTGCAAAGCTATGAATCTCTGCAGTCTGACATGCTAAGAACAGTGTAATATTGAAGCAGAGTTATATGAAAACAAAAGCCTGTCAGGTATCAGGTTTCACACACACAATTATTTATTTATTTATTTATTGTATTTATAAAGCGCCAACATATTACGCAGCGCTGATTATGTTGCACATGAGATACATTTCCTCTGCTCTCTGTGAGAGAAAGCTCTGCCTGTCTCTGACTGAACTCTCTGCACACAGGGTTAACAGATGCACTGTGAGGGAATTTCCCCTCCCCTCATGGCTCATTCTGGGTCAGATTAGAGCAGACTGCCAGAAAAGTGCAAAAGGAATTACTTAACAGTAAACAAAGAGATAAGGGCCCATATGCAATTAACCTTTTCTCCTTAGTTTTCTCCAAGTTGATATTTTTTAACTTGTCAATAAAATGCCTTTTAAGCCACCAGAAAGCAAGAAAATACTCAAAATAATTTTGATAGCACCTTTCCACCTACTTGTTGGTATTTTTTTATTTGAAAATTGCTGGAAAGTTATTTTAAATTGAAGATGAAAAATGATCTCCTAGGAGAAAAAGTGAATTGCATATGGCACAAGAATTCAAATGTATACACCAGTACTTAGCAGCACTTCCCGAACATTTCCTATCTCAATTGAAAAAAAACAAAACATGTTAATCGATAGTGTCCCTTTAACGCAAACCACACAAGAGTGGGTGCTCTGAGGAAGCCAGCGATTTGGCGAATCTCGATAGCGGAGGTAAGGGCTTACGGAGCCACCTGTGTGGGGTAGATATTTTCCTTCTTTTGCACTTTAACACATTGCACCTTATTTCTTCCCCTGTTCCTTTATGGGGGATCATCCGGTCTGATTTCTGCTATATTTTCTTTTATTCTTGCTGCCTATCACTACCGTAGTCCCTCTTGTTATTTGCACATATTTCCTATTTGCAAAGATACTTTTGTGCCATTCTCATTTGTGGCACTCTTATATCTAATGTCATTCCACTGTGATTACCCCTTTTTCTCAATACAATGTACTACATTTAATATTGCACTGTATAGCTCTATTTGCACTTTATTTTACCTCCCCCTTTGTACTCTGGATTTTATTATCATGATTGGCTTTGACTTATGTATTTTATGCCCTACCTCTTTGTAATTATGTTTTTAATGGTTTTTAGTTGATTTTTGTTTAATAAACAATGGATACATAATTTGTATTGAGGTTCTGCTTTTTCTTGATTGCTAGTGTAGTGTTCCTTTAACGCTCACACAATCTAATCAAAACTGAAAAAGCATGAATGGTAAGCAAGAAAATTGTGAAAATAAGTTATTTTTTCAAGGGCTTAATGCTTTGTTTTTAATTGCTTGTTGTCCAAAAGTTCTTATGTAGAGTAGATTAATGAAATAAATAAAATTAATTAATTACAGGGCAATGTGTTTGTGTAGTTGAGGAGCAGTTAATTTCGGCCCCCGGTGCCGAGAGCTGAAGCTGGGCGCCGTCATAGCAGCATTGGTAACGGTAATTCAGGACTCTTGCAGCTGCCAGACCACAAATTACATTTTCCTCCAAATTGCTACAAGTAAAGGGGAAATAGTATTTAACACCGCCGGGGAGTTTAGTGGTAGCAGGGAGAACCGTCATTCGACTCGCCGTGTGCCAAACTGCTCCACGCCGGCATCAGATGTACTCCACACGTACAAAGCTGGATAAAGCTGCATAGCTGTACCCAACTACACGAGTACATCTGATGCTGGCGCATGGCAGTTCGGCCCAGGGCGGGCTGAATTACAGCACTCCCCTGCTGCATTAAATTCTATTCCCCCTCCAAGTTGCAGAAACTCGGAAGGAGATGTTATTCGGGGTTTAACAACCGCCACAGCCCCCAAATTACCGTTACTCAGGGGCACGCAGTACAGCATTGCTGCTATGATGGCGCCCAGCTGCTCGCATATCAAGAAGATTCTGTATCTAGGTGAAGGGTAATGTTTACGTTATGTGCATCGGTTTGAGAAAGTGGACTACTTGTATTTATTATTAAAAGTGTCTGAGTATTTCCTTCCCCTTATAAGGACTGAAGAAGTTAGTTTTCTTCTGGAAAAAAAAGTGTCCAATTGTAGCTACGTTTTTTCTTTGTATTGCTCTAGTACTTAGCTTGAAGAGTTTCACTAAAGTGTTCCTTCAGTATTTACAGCATGTCAGAACAGTTGCTGAGCTCAAAGTAAACTGAATGCACCCCTTTTCACAGAAGCCACCACTAAAAGGTTGTGGAGGAGCCGGAGACTTTGTAGAACTCTTGGGTGGTAGTGGCTTAGATCCATCAAACATGTTTCCACTGGCTGACCTCTGCCATTCATTTCACGGTTCTGGTAAGTAGCAATTTTTAGTACTTTTATCTGCATGGGTGGTAGCGTATGTACTGTATGTATTTTGAGTAGCTTATAAATTTAAACGGTTCATGAATGACTGGAGCTGAAAAGAACATTGTTCCTATTTGGCTGCTGTCCACTTCAGCTAATTTGCCTCTAGTCAAATATTTTCTAAATGAAAATTATTAATCGATTATTCTCCTTTACCATGGGTAGATAAGAGTAGAGGACACAAAGGTTAATTGCTAATAACATCTGTTACATGACTGATTTGTGGCTGCTGCAAATAGCGGAACTAATCTGACCCTGGCAGGTCCCCAAATTCAGATAAAACCTAAATAATGGTTTAACCTATCCTGCTTCTCTACCCAATCGATGTGACAGTTGACTGCTCTTTATATTGGTGCAGAGGCAAGTCAATTACATGGGGTGGTGTGAGAGGCATAGGAGGGGGCGTGTCCATGGTGGGAGGAGCCAGGTCATGGATATGTAAAGGCATGTGGAAGAGAAGCATGGTTGGAGATCTAAGTCAGGAAATCCAGCTAAATTCAGGAGTTGCTAGAGCCACCAGCTAGTGCTGCTTAGGTGGTAAATTGTTAGCTTGCCTTAGACAATTCTCAGTGATCATCTTAAAATAAAAATCTAGTGTTAGAACAGACAGGGCTGGATTTGTGCTCTTTACCGCCCAAGGCCACTGTCACCAGCCGCCCCCCCTTCAGTATAAGTGGCGAGGTAACCCTCCCCCGTCCCTCTAGTATAGGTAGCCTGATGACCCCTCTTTCAGTATAGGTAGCCAGATGACCCCTCCCCCTTTCCCTCCAGTATAGGTAGCCAGATAACTCCCTTGATCCCTCCTTTTCCCACCCCCCTTTCAGTATTGGTAGCCAGCTCACCTTCACACCTCTGCAGCCATCAGTGTCACTCATTTCTCCACTCGTCTCCCGTGCAGAAGCTTCCTCTTCCTTTCTGTCTCTAGTGCTGCCCAAGTCCATAGCCACCGTCCTCAATGCAAATGTGCACAGAGAGCAAGGTGGCGGCTAGCAGCAGAGTACCACAGTCAAGCGCTCGCCTGATCTCCCTGCATTGCAGAATTTGCAAGCTTGCAAATGCTGCATTAGTTTAGCCTGCTGCTTTGGTGCCCTTGCTCCTGTGGTGCCCTAGGCCATGGCCTAGGTGGCCTTAGCCTAAATCTGGCCCTGATTACAGATCATAAGACATCATTGATGACATTGTTAATGATCTGTGGAGCTTTATCACTCTTGCTTGACCACCATTGTGTTTCATTTCTAGCTCCTGCAGTGGGGTGCCTCCCATTTTTCCTGCTCCCTTTCCACACAGCAAAACAGGATGTTGGCACTTGGCAGTAGCCAAGCAGAGTGTCTGTACAGCAACTGTGCCTATAACTATCAGATAGGAAAAGGCGATAACTGTTTAGTTTCACTATAACAGAACAGTGATGGTCATGTCTAGGAGAATGATCCAACAGAAAAAGTGACCCCAAGGTGAGAGTGATATGGAGGATGCCATATTTATTTTCTTTTAAGCAATACCAGTTATTGGCTGTCCTGCTAAGTCTCTGTCTGTAATACTTTCAGCCATAGACCCTGAACAAGCATGCTCCTGATCAGGTGCTTCTGACAATATTGAACTGACAAGTTTAGATGCATGCTTGTTTCAGTTGTGATTCAGACACTTCTGCAGCCAAATAGATCAGCAGGGCTGCCAGGCAGCTAGTATTGTTGTACCAGTAAATATGAGAACCTCCATACCACTCTACCTCGGGTTCACTTTAAAGGGAACCTGAGACGAGAAGCTTCTCAGGTTCCATACTTACCTGGGGATTCCTTAAGCCCCCTTAGGGCTGCTCCTCCCTAGCCGTCTCCCCAGGTGGCTCCGGTCCCCGGCAATTCAGCCCGAAATGCTTGACAAGTCACGGTTCATTGTGCATGTTTGATCTGGCCAGGCGTGCTCCCCCATCACTCTCCCATCCCTGGGAGCATTCTACGCCTGGAAGCCCCAGGTATCACATCCTGCTTTAGGGATTATCAGAGACTTGCATATCTATCACCTGACCACACTGGTCACATGCTTCTCCATGAGATCTACCTTGACATGACCACAACTTTTACAGAAAAGCTTAGCATAGCAGTGTTTGGTTCACTGGGGTTGATTCAGTAATTGTGGCGCTGTGTAACAGCGAGAGCTATCAGCTGTTACGAGAAGCGCAGTATAAGGCTGTAAAAACAAGCGTGCTTTAATTCCTATCATTGCACGCTACGTGGCATCATGACGTGCATAATGGGGGACCGGGCAGTCAGCGTACGCTATGACGCTGAATTGCAGCATTGCAAGCGCTATGAACTAACGTGGCTCCAATCCTCCCGGGATCATCACTAGCGCGGGTCCAGTCAGGTTAAAGGACTTGATCCCCACACTTTGATTGGCCCAATAGGCTGCCTGTCAAGTGATGTCACTTTCATCCGCCCACCATCTCCTCCTCCTATACACTTCCGCATCGGGAGATGCGGAAGTGACACGAGTGGGAGTGGAAGTGATGCGTAGCCACATCGGCTTCCATTCGCAAGTGTAAATGGCCCTTAGGAAGGGTACAGTGGCACCAAGAGGACACTGTGGGACTTGTAAAGCTATGGGGGCTGGAAGAAAGCCCCAGGTAAGTAAAACAGAACTTTTTCCCCCTGTCCCAGGTACACTTTAAGCACTCAGCAAAGCACTCCATTATAAATATGTCTACTTTCCTCTTCTGCATAAGAAGAGTTTGAGTAAGTACAGGAAATATACGAATGAATGGGGAACCCTAGGGCACATGTGTATAGGTCCCAGAAAACTAAAATACAATAATTTATACGTACAACAGGAATAAAAACAAATATTAATCTGGTTTTGATTTTAAGTTAATTTTTGTTGTTGTTGTTATTGTGTCTTTCCAAAATGCTATTGTTTTTGTTCTCAGCTCAAATGAAGATTGGCTGTGACAACAGTGTGCTACGCATGGTATCGAGTGGTAAATTCATTAATCGGGTGACGTTTGAATACAGCCAGCTGGACAGACAACTGGAGAGACAGCAAGGAAACAGCGTGGAAGAGGTCTGCTCCCCCCTTGATTGATAGAGCAATTTTTTCCTGATTATTAAATATTATTTTTGAATAAATGAAATGATCATAATCTATTCATTTGTAACCATTTACTATCCCTTCCACCACTACTCAGGAAGCAGGAGCCATATAGGCTATGACATTTGATTTGTTATTTTTACAAAGGTTCTCCTGCTTCTGGCTTCAACTGCATGATGGCAATCCCACCATTTTGAATGATAGGAGGTACAAATAATACAAAAACATACATGTTCCTAACAGGAGAAGCCCTTAATGTACCGATAAAAATGTAAACTTTGTTGGGTATGCATTAAAAATAAGGCCAATGTCTTGAACAAAGTTTATATCAGTGGAAATCGTACACTATGACCAAAATATTCCCAGATAGACTCACAAGGAGGGTTTATCAATGTGTGGGCACAATAAACCCTCAATGCTCACTCCAAGAGTCCACCTCAAAAGTACCCTGGCATCTACCCATTGTATAGCCAGATGGGACCATTATACTGATCCATATGGATGGTACAGAGGGGATGTGAAAAGGTGCTCTTAAACAAAAAACTAGAGTCCTAACCAGGGTTGTGGAGTCAGTACAAAAATCATCTGACTCCAACTCCGACTCCTCAGTTTATGAAACCACCGACTCCGAATCCAGGTACCTAAAATTGCTCCGACACCTCCACTCAGACTCCTTAGACTAATTCTTACCTCCGCTGTGGAGTTGGTACAAAAATCATCCGACTCAGACTCTTCAGTTTATTGAAACCACCGACATCCGACTCCAGGTAACCAAAATTGCTCCGACTCTTCGACTCCACAGCCCTGGTCCTAAAATGTTTTGCCCATTATGGGCTTCGTCAAAGGATCACCAGGTATGTGCAAGTGATAAAAGGTGATGATAAAGGCAGAGCAACCCCCCAACAAGAAGTGATAACGTCACTACATGTGCTCTATGCTCCAATCAGAGCTTCTACTACAAGAAGGCAATACCACCACTGAAAACTGTCTTGCTGTGTAAGTGAAAGGAGTCATGTGTATATTCACTTGAGAGGGGAGGGTTGGGGTGATGTCCCACTGGCAGCATCTGTGGGGAAGTGCAACATCAGTCAACTGATGATTTCTCAGGTTGGCAGATTGCTCCAGAGGAAAAGCTAATGTCAGTGTGAGATGGAGTAAGGTTTGTACAGACAAATCTATCACATGAAATGATCATGAACAATCACGGACAACAGATGCCTATTACAAGCATAGCTTCATTATTTTAACTGCCCTTAATACATTTGTTGTGTGAAAAATAAATAAAGGCTGAGATCTGCAGTTCAAAGGAGGAAGCCAGGGGATTCACCGGATATAACCATTTGGTAGAAAAAGGAAAGCTGGCACCGTGTGACAGCCTCCGTAGAAGCACAGCCACGTGCTAAATGGTGGTCAGGCTTTTCTTGTACCCTGCCTGCACCCACCACCACACCATGCTCCTCTGATCATCTTAATGGTATGTTACCTGCCTCTACTGGGTTAGGTCTTTACTGCACATTGGATGCACAACTGTATACAATAAAAAGTTTGCACTTTACAGCAGTGCCAGCTTTCCTCTTTCTACTAAAGCCAGTTTACAAGACTTTTTCTAGAGCACGCTGTCACAATTAATTTGAGAGGACACATGTTCATGGACCAGTCGTCAGTGCGCAGCTCAACACTATTGCTCCACAACTGTAGTGCCAACCTGCTGCTACCTTTTTTTGTTTGTATAACCTCTTATGTTCCAGCCTGCTCTAGCAGCCCCTGAGGCACTCAATCTAATAATGGTAGATTCCAATGCCAGAGGTCAGATACAGCTCCTCAAACCTTAAGCCTGTTACACACATCCAATTTTGATTGACCAATGACTGGGGAATTCTACTACTTCCATGTAGTATGAGGGTCAATAGATTTTGAATACCATGAATAGATTGTATAGATAGATATACTATTTTACCTGCAGTGGCTGGATAGTGTACTGGTTAGGGGCTCTGCCTCTGACACAGGAGACCGGGGTTCAAATTTCGGCTCTTCCCATTTCAGTAAGCCAACATCTAGTCAGTAAGGGGTTCTTGGGCAAGACTCCCTAACACTGCTACTGCCTACTGAGTGTGCTCTAACGGCTACCCGCAAGTGCTTTGAGTCCAGCAGGAGAAAAGTGCTATACAAATACTAGAGTTACTATTACTACAGGGAGGTAAAATTGGTTTGACCCAGGGGTGTATCTGGGTAATATAGTGCCTATGGCAAACACTGAAATTGCTCCCCCACCCCCCTCCTCAGTCAGAGCCCCCTTGCCCTCTAAAAACAGAATCCTTTCTCGCATACATGTGTTATGGTTGCTTGTGTGTTTAGGCTCAGGATATTGCTGAGGTTACTTTTTTTAAAGATAGCTCTCGTTATTCACTCTCTGTCCTCTTTTCTAAACTAAGCCAAGCAGAGCCGGATTAAGGCTAAATGGGGCCCTAAGCAAAGTAACTGATTTGGGCCCCCCCATCATGTCGTAATAGAATCAGAAGATGCAGCTGCACAGCAATATGCCGCACACACCGGGCAGCCGAGCTACTGGTTGCTATGGGCAACAGCACGCTTTCCTCTGTGGGTGCACAATGCAGGGAATAGCAGCGGCAAAATGCAGAGTGAGAGATGAATGGCTGGGACATTTGCATTCAGGGGCTGGGGCACCCCTGTGAAGAGGGCGCCAGATATCACAGCAGCAGCACTTTCCCCCTGCATCTCCAGCCTGGCAATAGCAGAAAGCTCTGGACACCGCCAAACCAAAAGCCGTTCCCCAGACAGAATTACATAACCACTCCCACCACCAAACAACCAATTTCCTCCCAAACTAGACAGCCACCATGCAGCCTCCATCCCAGTGAATACGATAGTCCAGCAGAGAAGGCAGCCGCAGTGGGGGAGAATGACAGCACCAGATGAATCACATTCACCTATTGCGATCCAAACAATAGAGGTCCCGTCATGCGGAGCCCATCTGTCTCCTCTAGAGTGCTGCCGCTCTGTTACTACTACTATTACTACTTCCTACTTCCTGTCTGATCTGAGAATCAGGAAGTTCAGAGCGAGCGGCTGCACTGTAGAAGAGACAGATGGGTTTCAGATGACGGGATCTCTATCGCTTGGATCATGGATAGGTGAGTGAGCGTTTGCCATCTGCTGCTATCATTCTTGCTGCAGCTGTGGTTCTCTGTGGGAAGGGAGGGTGGAGTGGGCAGCGGCAGAGCGCACAGTAGCAGGAGGGGGACCTAGGAGGAGAGCCTGGCTCTGAAGACAATCAGCAACACACGGCATCATTTGACAAGACAAGACAAATAACATTTATATCGCGCTTTTCTCCTGGTGGACTCAAAGCGCCAGAGCTGCAGCCACTAGGACACGCCCTATAGGCAGTAACAGTGTTAGAGAGACTTGCCTACGGTCTCCTACTGAATAGGTTCTGGCTTACTGAACAGGCAGAGCTGAGATTCGAACCCTGGTCTCCTGTGTCAGCGGCAGAGCCCTTAAAGGGACTCCAAGCAGTGCCTGTGGATATGCCTTTAAGCATACCCACAACTAATTCATTACATCCTCACACCTACCAGCATGATGTTTGTAATTATATCCCCCTGGGTTCCTTATATTTCATTGCATTGAGCTGCCAACTTTGGAGAAAAGTCGTCCTGTGGCCGTGATTTAGAGCGCGAAAATATCGAAAACTAAAAGGCATAGAGCAGCCGTTTATATATCATTGGAAAGAGGAGAAAAAGAGCTTTAAAATGATATGCATCTTTCCATAGTTACTGCACTGCTCAGAGTCCCTTTAACCATTATACCATCCAGCCACCGCTGACTTTGGAGAAAAGTTGTCCTGTGGCCGCGATTTCGATCGCGAAAATATCGAAAACTAAAAGGCATAGAGCAGCCGTTTATATATCATTGGAAAGAGGAGAAAGAGAGCTTTAAAATGATATGCATCTTTCCATAGTTACTGCACTGCTCAGAGTCCCTTTAACCATTATACCATCCAGCCACCGCTGACTTTGGAGAAAAGTCATCCTGTGGCCGCGATTTCGATTGCAAACGTATCGAAAACTGAAAGGCATAGAGCAGCTGTTTATATATCATTGGAAAGAGGAGAAAGAGAGCTTTAAAATGATATGAATCTTTCCATAGTTACTGCACTGCTCAGAGTCCCTTTAACCATTATACCATCCAGCCACCGCTGACTTTGGAGAAAAGTCGTCCTGTGGCCGCGATTTCGATCGCGAAAATATCAAAAACTAAAAGGCATAGAGCAGCCGTTTATATATCATTGGAAAGAGGAGAAAGAGAGCTTTAAAATGATATGCATCTTTCCATAGTTACTGCACTGCTCAGAGTCCCTTTAACCATTATACCATCCAGCCACCGCTGACAGGATGGCAAGGGCTGGTTTATGTGCTGATGGGGCCCCTTTGACTCTGAATGGGGCCCCAAGCGACTGCTTTTGTTGCCTGGTCGGTAATCCGGCCCTGAAGCCAAGTACTCCCTTCATGCATAAGTTAAGTAGCCATGTTCCCCAGATAAGTGTTAATCTGATCTGAGGTCTGAATGACAGGGAGGCATGTAGGCAAGCAGGACGATGCCGCACAGGGGCAGGCATGGCGGCACAGCACAAGGCAGACATGGAGCCCATGGTGCTGTGACGCCCTTGGCACAAGCCATGCCTGCATCCCTCTAGGTACACCACTGGTTTGACCACCAGTGAAGGCTCCTGAACAGATTGGGGTTATTAAAGTACTAAAGCACCATAAGGTGCCAACACCAAAAAGTGGTGTAATCATACTAACCAAAGCACACAAATGCCCTTAAACAATTCACTTTTCTCCTGAGTTCTCTTTTCAAACCTTATCAATATAATAACTGCAATGCTCCCACCAAACAAGAAGTTCATACAATTTTTTTACCTGTTTCAATTGCTAAGTCCTGAAAAGTTATTTTGGTTGAATGAAAACATTGGTCCATATGCAATTAACCTTTTCTCCTGAGTTTCTCCTAGGTGATATTTTTAAACTTACCAATAACATGCCTTTTAAGCCACCAGAAAGCAAGAAAATGCTCTAAATAATTTTTGATAATACTTTTTCACCAACTTTTTTTTAGTTGAAAAGTGCTGGAAAGTTATTTTAAGTCTAAGATGAAAAATTATCTCCTAGGAGAAAACTCAGGTGAAAAAGTTAATTGCATAGGGGCCATTATCTCTTGGGAGAAAAGTGAATTGGATCAGAGTCCATGGGCCATATGCAATTAACCTTTTTCTCCTCAGTTTTCTCCTAGGACAGTGTTGGCTAACCTTGGCACTCCAGCTGTGATAAAACTACAAATCCCATCATGCCTCTGCCTCCCCGAGTTATGCTTAGAGCTGTCAGAGTATTGCAATGCCTCATGGGACTTGTAGATCCACCACAGCTGGACAGCACTTTGAAATTGAAAATGTACCAAAAAGTAGGTGAAAAAGTACTATCAAAATTATTTTGAGTATTTACTTGCTCGCTGGTGGTTTAAAAAGTATTTTATTAACAAATTGTAAAAATATCACCCAGGAGAAAACTCAGGAGATAAAGTTAAGTCATTTTGACCCTGCAACGATTTATAACAAAGTGCTAAGTCATAAAGATTACTTTCAAGAAAAAAGCCAAATACATATGTTATTACAATTATAAATATATAAAAGATAAATACATTTTCTTCTTTTTTTTATCTGTCCTCTTCTACTTTCATCGAGTTATGTATACTCCTATCTTCATAGCTGAATACTTCTATCTTCATATCTGGAATAGTTCTATTTTTGTCTGTATAGCGGTTTATTTTATTATTTTGTACTATATGCTTTCTTTCTTCTTCTGTTTTCTATACTTCATGTTATTTTATTCTTCATCCTCTACTCTTCTATTTTTACTTCTGATCTTCTGTTATTTTGATTGCAGCTGCTGCACACCATCTGTCCCCACTGAAACCTGCCGCTAAAATGGTCCATTCATTTCAATTTCTTATTGTGTCCTCTTGTTGGTTCATGGGTGTTGATCAACAGGTTGCTGAAGAATTCAAATAAGCCCAATGGTGGGAAAATTTGAATTTGCAGCTGAGCATTCCTATTGGTCCTGATCGTTTTAGTAACAGTTTGCAGTAGGAACGGAGAGTGTGCAGCACCTGCTATCAATATAACATACAGTGGGTTGCAAAAGTATTCTTGAAGTTTTCCAAATTTGTTCACATTACTGCCACAAACATGCATCAATTTTATTGGAATTCCCCGTGAAAGACCAATACAAAGTGGTGTACATGTGAGAAGTGGAACGAAAATCATACATCATTCCAAACATTTTTTACAAATAACTGCAAAGTGGGGTGTGAGTAATTATTCGGCCCCCTGAGTCAATACTTTGTAGAACCACCTCTTGCTGCAATTACAGCTTCCAGTCTTTTAGGGTATGTCTCTACCAGCTTTGCACATCTAGAGACTGAGATCCTTGCCTATTCTTCTTTGCAAAACAGCTCCAGCTCAGTCAGATTAGATGGACAGCGTTTGTGAACAGCAGTTTTCAGATCTTGCCACAGATTCTCGATTGGATTTAGATCTGGACTTTGACTGGGCCATTCTAACACATAGATATGTTTTGTTTTAAACCATTCCATTGTTGCCCTGGCTTTATGTTTAGGGTCATTGTCCTGCTGGAAGGTGAACCTCCGCCCCAGTCTCAAGACTTTTTCAGTCTCCAAGAGGTTTTCTTCCAAGTTTGCCCTGTATTTGGCTCCATCCATCTTTCCATCAACTCTGACCAGCTTCCCTGTCCCTGGTGAAGAGATGCACCCCCCGAGCATGATGCTGCCACCACCATATTTGACAGTGGGGATGGTGTGTTCTGTGTGATGTGCAGTGTAGTTTTCTGCCACACATAGCATTTTGCATTTTGGCCAAAAAGTTCCATTTTGGTCTCATCTGACCAGAGCACCTTCTTCCACATGGTTGCTGTGTCCCCCACATGGCTTGTGGCAAACTGCAAATGGGACTTTTTATGCTTACTGTTAACAATGCCTTTCTTCTTGCCACTCTTCCATAAAGGCGAACTTTGTTTTGTACAGTGCATGACTAATAGTTGTCCTATGAACAGAGTCTCCCACCTGAGCTGTAGATCTCTGCAGCTCGTCCAGAGTCACCACGGGCCTCTTGACTGCATTTCTGATCAGCGCTCTCCTTGTTCGGCCTGTGAGTTTAGGTGGATGGCCTTGTCTTGGTAGGTTTACAGTTGTGCCATACTCCTTCCATTTCTGAATGATCGCTTGAACAGTGCTCCGTGGGATGTTCAAGGCTTGAACAAAACTTGATCCCTGACCTGTCTTGGACCTGTCTTGTGTGTTCTTTGGACTTCACGGTGTTGTTGCTCCCAATATTCTCTTAGACAACCTCTGAGGCCCTCACAGAGCAGCTGTATTTGTACTGACATTAGATTACACACAGGTGCACTCTATTTAGTCATTAGCACTCATCAGGCAATGTCTATGGGCAACTGACTGCACTCAGATCAAAGGGGGCCGAATAATTATGCACACACCACTTTGCAGTTATTTATTTGTAAAAAATGTTTGGAATCATGTATGATTTTCGTTCCACTTCTCACGTGTACACCACTTTGTATTGGTCTTTCATGTGGAATTCCAATACAATTCATTCATGTTTGTGGCAGTAATATGACAAAATGTGGAAAACTTCAAGGTGGCCGAATACTTTTGCAACCCACTGTAAGAACAGATGAAAAGAACAAAAAAACTAAAACATAAAAAGACAAATACTGTGAAAAAGAGATGAACAAAGAAGAACTATGCTGATAAAATTACAAAAAAAAAAAGAAAAAGAAAAAAAAAAAAAAAAAGAGAAGAAGATGTCGGAAGACAGAAGTTTATTAAAGAAGACAGATATACAGACAGTCCCCTACTTAGAAACAATTCAAGTTACAAAGTTTCAGAGAGGCAAACAAATTTGTCTTCATGGACAAAATATACAATCATGTTTATTACGTATTTTTGTTGTTAAACGTTACAGTATTGTCTAAATTGTTACACACTTAAAAAACACATTGAAAACAATAAAAAACATAGGTTATACTACAGGTGGAACTTGAAAAATTAGAATATCATGCAAAAGTCCATTTGTGTCAGTAATTCAACATAATAAAAGGTGAAGTTAATATATGAAATAGACTTACTACATGCAAAGCGAGATATTTCAAGCCTTTCTTTTTTTTATAATTTTGATGATTAAAGGAAATGTCAGCCAGAATTATGATATGCAAGCTCTACTTACCAGGGGCTTCCTCCAGCCCCTTGTAGCTGACGTCCCACGCCGCAGCTCTACTTTCAGCCACCAGCCCGGGGTCCCCGCTGGTGCAGAGGCTGACCTTGCGAGGTCGTCCTCTACTGCGCCTGCATGAGCACTGCTGTCAGTCAAGTCCACATTGTCCGGAATGTACTGCGCAGGCACAGAACTACAGCGCCTGCACAGTACACTCCGGACAACATGCACTTGATTGACAGCGGCGCATTAGAAGACGACTTCGCGAGGTCGGCCTCTTCACCAGCGGGGACCCCAGGCCGGCGGCTGAGAGTGGAGCTGAGCCATGGGACGTGGCTACAAGGGGCTGGAGGAAGCCCTGTGTAATTAGAGCTTGCATATTATAATTTCCTTTAAAGAGAACCCGAGGCAGGTAAGTAGAGCTTGCATATTATAATTTCCTTTAATAAGAACCCGAGGCGGATTTTTAAAATCTTAATAGGACACAGAGACAAGTTCTGTGCACAATAACATGCCTTTGCGTCCTTCTGTTGCCGCCGCCAGTCATCCCCCCGGGCTCTGCTGTCCCCTCTGAAAATAGCGCCAGCCTAGCGACAATCTGCTTGTCGCTAGCCTGCTGTTTACCTGGCATGTGTCAATCACTGCTCCTCCATTACATGGCTCCCCGCCGCTCCCTGCCTCCGCTAGCTTCCTCCAATCGGAAGCTAAGCTACGACCCAGGAAGTACTCCTGGGTCACGGCTTAGCTTCCGATTGGAGGCCCACAGAGCTATCTTATCTTTAACACACTACTGCAAAATCGGACTAAAGGTGTCCAAACATCTGTTGATTTTTCCGGCGATCGACTATCCAATTTGATTATTATTGAATCGAATGAAAAAACACAACAAGCATGCTTAATTCATGATTCGACCAAAGTCGTGCCAAAATTGGTCAAATGTATTGATCAGACATACTAGGAAATCTCGGGCCGATGTTGACGATCGGGTATGCAGTGATAACAGCATGCGATATCGTGATGAACGTGACGGAATCCCTCAATGTTAGATGTCCCCCCCGTTGCCGTGCATGTAAATACTTTACCTGTCTGCTGCCCCTAAGCCTCCACAGAGTCTCTGCCATACTTCTGCATTTGCATCCCACGTGCCTACCCTAATATAGCACATGTGACGCGTGTGAGATGTCCCACACATGTCCCACGTGCATATTGCCAGTAGTCAAGTGGTATGTGAATGTGGAAGTAAGGCGTGGACATTCGGGGGCAGCAGACAGGTAAACTATTTACATGCACGGGCACTGGGGGGACATCTGACATTTGACTGACTTCATGCAGCCCCTGGAAAGAACGAATGCGCCAGACTTGTCCTCATTAAAGCACTTATATAAAACCGCTTACAATACAAAGTTGAACCTGCTGTGTATATGAAAACATGGAAATTTCTACCCTGGCCAGGGACATAGACATGTTTCCAAAACAACTAAATGGCATGTCCCAAACTCCCTCGTCTTTTCTTTCCAAAGAAAGCCTTATTGTGAATTCAAGTGTGCTGATATTGCTGACTGATCTCTGATACTTGTTACTGCAAATGGTGCCTTCATACTCAGAGCCAAAACAGTTTGTATGCAGAGTGTTCTGTACTAGACCCTTCCACCATGATTAAGTCATCCTTCATGAAAGGGACCCTAACCTCTAATTACCAAACAAACATAGTGTGAACGTGGTGTAGCTGGCCATAAAATGGTCAACACATTTTTTAGACAACAGGGAAGAATTGGCAGAGCATCAATTTAAAGAGGAACTGTAACCAAGGATAGAACTTCATCCCAATCAGTAGCTGATACCCCTTTCCCATGAGAAATCTTTACCTTTTTTCAGATAGACCATCAGGGACGTCAGCGTGATGATATTGTGTTGAAACCCCTCCCTCGGTGTGATGTCAGCACCTAGGTACTGACATCACAATGTGGGAGCCTTGTTGCATTGTGGGAAATAACAGCTGTTTCCAACTGTCAAGAAAGCAGTATCTCCTTCCACAGAGATCACCTGCCAGGGGCCCTTGATGATTCCTATTGGACGAAACGCGTAGGACGGAGCTAGAGCGTCTTTACAGCTAGAGCGTCTTTACGTCACCGGCCGGATTGTTCAGCAGTACGCGTGTTTGCCACCAGCGGGGGCGGGATTGTAAGTGGGACGCCGCGGCGATATCATCCTAGAAGTGCACGGGTGGACATCTGATGTGTTTACAGGCTTTACTCTTCTATGAAGCTGTAAGTGCAATATTTACTTTGCGTGTGGAGCCGAGTGTTAGCAATATTACGCAATGGTACTTTGTTTTTAATTGTTTTATGCAAATTGGAATAAAACTGTTGCCTGGCTATTGAGAAGAGTCATGTATCCTGGTTTGGTTGGAGCAATCGTTGAAATATAAGTGATTTAGCGCTAGATCCACCTGGTCTCTGAGGTGGCAACTTTCTGGTGAGCCCCTTCACTGTCGTTGGGGTGCCCTCTGTGATTGTGATCATTGCAGGTGTTATCTTGTTGGGACATAAGAACCTTGACACCTGGGTCTTCTCCTACAACTATCTTAAGTGTTCTTTTATCATATACAGATTTACACTATGTCAATGTGTTTATTTCTTATAGGAACTGTGTGCAACTAGTGGTGAGCGCAGTTGGAAAATATACACGTAACTTTTTCTGGATATTTCTGGGAACTTTTCTTAGACTGCGAACCCAACTCATTTTATTTCAGGTGGGCATTTATGACTTAGCCCGGTTCTATATTTAGAGTGTTCAAAATTATTTTCACTGCAGTTCTTCTTTAAAGAGACCCTGTAACAAAAAACAAAAACCCTCTGGGGGATACTTACCTTGGAAGGGGGAAGCCTCAGGGTCCCAATGAGGCTTCCCCCTCCTCTGTAGCTTGGGGGAATCCAGCGCAGGCTCCCCCGAAAGTCCCTTAACAAATCCTGAAAAGGGTGCACCTGCGTGAGTAATATTTCCCTACTGCGGTCCAGCGCAGTCGCACTAGCGGCTCTCCATTTGGGTTAAGGTGGAAATAGCCGAACCCGACCGAATCTGCTCTACTGAGAAGGCACAAATGTCCGGCACCTGTGTAGTAGCGTGGATGCGATTGGGTTCAGCTATTTCCGCCTTTGCCTGAACGAAGAGCCACTAGTGCACCTGTGCAGGATCGCGGTAGGTAAATATTTGCCTCACCGCTGTTTGGGGGGGTCTACAGCGCTGGATTGCCGGGACATGAGAGAACAGGGGAAGCCTCATTAGGATCCAGAGGCTTCCCCCGTCCCGAGGTACTGTAAGTATCCCCAGAGGGTTTTTTATTTTCTTTACAGGTTTTCTTTAGGTCTTCCAGTATTAGATCCCATAGAACATCACATTCATAAGACGCATGTAACGATTGGGGAATTATTTCCGAGGTCAGCGCACAAGATGTGTGCTGACACTGCGGAAATCCCCCACAAGCGTCTGAAACAACAGAACCCAGCTTTGGTGCAATGCACCTGTAGAGGGAAATTCCCACCGGCAGATGGAGCTGTGGAGTGCAGAGGAACAACCCCTCTGCACTGCCACAGATGCCAGATGGGAATTGTACGAGTTGCAGCAATGCAGGGCAAGATAGCCCTCAGAGAGAGAGAGTGAGCACAGCGACAGAATGTATGTGTGTCCACTAATCTAGTCGCCACCCGGCGACGGTGAACACACAACTAAGACAGAGTGGACTAACTACACGTGGTCCCCACACGTTAAGCGCAATAGTGGCAAAGCGCGTGCACGGCACGGTCGCCACACGAGAAGCGCAATAGCGACAAAGCGTACCAACCCTGACTAACCAAAGAAACACTAAAACAAAAGAGAACGCGAACGCTTGCTAAACGGTTACCTCACCGAGACTACAGCAAGCGTTCGATACAGACAAGACAGACAGAAGGAGTAACCAGTAACAACCGCAGCTCTGGCCTACACTCCCAGACAGAGTACAGAAGGAACCACCGCCACTACCCCTGGGGCGAATGCGATCCAGACGGACAGACAGATGGAGCAACCAGTAGCAACCGCTGCTCTGGCTTGCACCCCTAAGGCAGAGTACAGAAAGAAGAAACAGAGTACAGAAGGAACCACCGCCACTTCCGCTAGGGCGAATGCGATCCAGACAGACAGACAGATGGGGCTACCAGTAGCAACCGCTGCTCTGGCTTGCACCCCTAAGGCAGAATACAGAAGGAACCACCGCCTCTACCGCTAGGGCGAATGCGATCCCAACAGACAGAACGATTTCCTGTCGACCGCCGCTGGCGACAAGACAATCACAACAGATAAGACAGAACTAGGCAATACAGATAAATAACAACCTAACTACGTTAGAAGGAATGCTAGTGCACTCCCAAGGATATTCTAAGATAATCTTAGCAAACAATATGCAGAGGGCTGAGACTCAAGGTAAGTCTAGCAGGATCAAACCTTTATGACCAGCAAGGGATTCTGTGAGGAAATGGTATATATACTGCAAGCCATCAAAGGAAGCAGCTAAGCAATTTGCATGCCAAGTGGATGCAAATTCCTCACCAGAGCAGCAGCTCAGCAAGTTGCAGAGTGAAGACAGGTCTCCTTTCCAGGGACCTGCAGCACTCAGACCTACAAAATGGTCAAAAAGCTGTCTGCCTGTGCAGACAGCAGAGCAGATCATTACAACGCATCTGTCTTGCTTTGGCCAATGTTTGTTGCATTACAGTTTCCATCTTTAGTAATGTAGATCACTGTACTTATACATAAACAGTGAAGATCTGTTCCTGGATACTCTTTGGGGGGGCACGGACTGTATGCAATTGCATCTCTGCCAATTAAGTTGAAGCCCTACTAGGTTGAGATCTGTGTATACAGCCATCTCTGTCCTCTTCTAGAGTAGAATACACAAAAAAAGGCTAACTGAAAGCTAGCTTATGAAACATTTTCCAATTACACGTTAAGTGTATAATGTTAACAATATTTTTTTTTCTACCCACATGACCTTCTTGAATATAATAGTACAGAAATAATTTCCTTTGCTCGTCTACTGAGGAAAATGAAGGTAAACTAATGACATCCATCAGAATAAGACATCTTTTAAGCCCCATTCACACTAGAAGTGCTTTTCTGAGCGTTTTGCGATTAGCGTTTTTTAAAATTGCTCCCATTCACTTTCATTAAAATCGCAGTAAAAATCGCGGAAAAATCACCACGATTTTGCAATCGCGTACGCGAAAATCGCGACTATTTTTCTGCATTTTTTATGAAAGTGAATGGGAGCGATTTTAAAAAAATGCGAATCAATCGCAAAATGCTCAAAAAATCGCTTCTAGTGTGAATGGGCCATTAAAGTAAAACTAGAGTAAAAAAAAAAAGTCTGATACTTACCTATGGAGAGAGAAGGCTCTAGAACCTAAAGGCTTTCCCATTCCTCCTTTAGTGTCCTGGTTCCAGCACTGTCACCACTCGTTGGAGCTATTCAACCAAGTGGTCAAATAAGAACACAAAGGAGACGGCACGCTGAAGGCTTCTTAAATGAACTGTATAAATAGCATACAGAGCTGACAGAGGCACCACGACATGTTTCGGGCGTCGCCCTTCCTCAGGTCCGAAACATGTCATGTTCAGTGTGCTGTCTCCTTTGTGTTCTTAAAGGGGAACTTCAGCCTAAACAAACATACTGTCATTAAGTTACATTAGTTATGTTAATTAGAATAGATAGGTAATATCATTTTTTACCCACCCCGTTTTAAAAGAACAGGCAAATGTTTGTGATTCATGGGGGCTGCCATCTTTGTCATGGGGGCAGCCATCTTTTTGGTTGAAAGGAGGTGACAGTGAGCAGGAGACACAGTTCCAACTGTCCTGTGTCCTGTTAACCCCCTCCCAGCTGCACACGCTAGGCTTCAAATGTCAAATTCAAAATGTAAAAAAAAAAAAAATTGCACCAAAACAGCAGAACGAGAACAACAAAATCAGAAATCCCATCATGCTTTGCACAGCATCAGGGGAAAAATGCCCGGGCAGTTTTCTTCTGTGCAGCTAAAAATGAGGCTTGTATAAGAGAAACAAAGTTCTGATGCAGTGAAACTGTTAATGAAACACCAAGCCTTTTCAGTGCTGCTGAGTCGATTTTTAGTCTGGAGGTTCACTTTAATACTGTGTTGTGCAAGAGTGGTGTACCTGCAGGAACTGGCACTGGCTTCCAGGTCAAGAATTACAGACCTTTACCTAATGGTGAGGAGAGTGTGGTTCTTGTTAACTGGTCAATTAAACCTCTGTGAGCCCTCGTAAGGCATCAAGAGCGCTCCTGAAGATAGGCAGCTGCACACTGCACTTGATTGCATGCTCATGCATGCGCAGTAAGGAGCCGCCCATCTTCGGGAGCGCTCTGGGACATGAGTGCTCTCAGAGGCAGGAAGTACGAACAGGGATGACAACGCGGGAACCAGGACACAGAGGGAGGGAAGGGAATGCTCTTAACCAGTGGTCCTCAAACAAAGGCCCGCGGGCCAAATGCGGCTTTTTCACTGGTCCCCAAACACAAAATGTATAACTTCTAGATATGGTCCACTGCACCTTTAAAGGGACTCCGAGCAGTGCAGAAACTATGGGAAGATGCATATCATTTTAAAGCTCTCTTTCTTTTCTTTCCAATGATATATAAACCGCCACCCTACGCCTTTTAGTTTTTGCTATTTTCGCGATTGAAATTGCCGCGGCTGCGATTTCGATTGCGAAAATAGAGAAAACTAAAAGGCGTAGGGCGACGATTTAGGGGTCGTCAGAAAGAGGAGAAAGAGGAGAAAGAGAGCTTTAAAATGATATCCATCTTTCCATAGTTACATTGTATTACACAGGGCGACTTTTTCTGCTGAATGGAGCTGCTGATTTTGAGAAAAAGTCGCCCTGTGTAAAACAATGTAACTATGGAAAGATGGATATCATTTTAAAGCTCTCTTTCTCCTCTTTCTGACGACACCTAAATCGTCACTCTACGCCTTTTAGTTTTCTCTATTTTCATGGTCGAAATCGCGGCCGCTGCAATTTCAATCGCGAAAATAGCAAAAACTAAAAGGCGTAGGGCGGCGGTTTATATATCATTGGAAACAGGAGAAAGAGAGCTTTAAAATGATATGCATCTTTCCATAGTTTTTGCACTGCTCGGAGTCCCTTTAAATATCGGCGGCCCGCATATAGAATAGCAGTGCTGGCCCCACCCATCCACATACTGTAAAAGCCAGCAAGCAGTCATTCGCTAGCTTCCAATCCAATTCTGCATCAGGTTACACTGCTGTCCAACTGGACGGCAGGTTCTCACCAGAGTATGCTTCACTGTCTGGTGCACAAAGACGTTCTTCAGGTGCTGCATGACTGAATGGCTGCTGCTGGGAGTTCTCCTCCAGGCATGATTGGGGGGGGGGAATCAATACCTAGATTCAATGTAATGTTTTTTAACATCATTTTATGTATGTTCCTGACCCCAGCACTCTGAAATATGTTGACCCGGGCCTTGACTGAGTCAGTTTGGGGACCCCTGCTCTTAACGATCCAGAGCCTTCCTTCTCCATTGATAAGTATTTGACTTCTTTTTTCTACTACAGATTTGCTTAAGGGTCCTTTTACACTTAATCAGTTGCTCTCAGTTAATACGGAAAGAAAAAACAAGATTTTCAAAGTAAGTCCCATGTTTTCCTATGGCACCTTTCACACTTAATGCGTTTTAACTGAAATCTTCTTCCCAATGCACTGCTATGGAAAAAACTCGTACTAACGCACACTAACGCATACCGACTGATTAAGGCTACTTGCACACCAAGACGTTGCATTAGGTGCTACGTTAAGGTCGCATAACGTGCACCTAACGCAAGGCCTGGTGCCCCTCGATGTGGACGTCAGAGTGAGCCGCGTTGTGCAGCTCACTCTGGCGTCCGTGATGCCGTAATGCGCACTCTTGGACGCATGCGGCATCACGTGGTCCCGCCGGCCAATCGCTGCACAGAGCGGCAGCACCAGGAAGTTAACACTGCACGTCACAACGTGCAGTGAATATTAATTAGCCATGTGCCTGGCCGCTCTCCGCTCCTCCCCAACATGACTGCGCATGTGCAAACAGTCTAACGCGGCTTAAGCCGCTGTAACGCCGTAGCATGCTGCACTTTCGGCAGAACGTGCAACGTTACATGTAACGCAACGTGGGCTGTGTGAACAGCCCACTTGTGTTACATTGCTGTGCGTTGGGGGAGCGTTACAGGCGCACTAACGTGCGCCTGTAACGTCCCTGTGTATAAGCAGCCTAAGTGAAAAAGGGGCCTTAACTCACCCTGCTGCTTGTTTTTACACAGACAATATGCAGTAGTGTTTGTGATACTCCACTTACCAAGCCATTACCTTACTTAAAGGAAACCAGAGATGTTTAACCTCCTGGGCGATAATCCCAAGCTGAGCTCGGGGTATGTCGCGCAGGAGGATTTCTCAGGCCCTGGTGGGCCGATTTGCATAATTTTTTTTTTGTTACACGCAGCTAGCACTTTGCTAGCTGCGTGTAACTTCTGATCGCCGCCGCTCGCCGCCGATTTTCCCCCCCCAAGACCCCGTGCGCATCCTGGCCAATCAGTGCCAGGCAGCGCTGAGGGGTGGATCGGGACTCCCTCTGACGTCACGACGTTGATGACGCCATGGCGATGGGGGAAGCCAAGCAGGAGATCCTGTTCTGAACGGAATCTCCTGCTTGCGCTGATCGCCGGAGGCGATCGGAGGGGGTGGGGGGATGCCGCTGCACAGCGGCTATCAAGTAGCTAGCGTTAGGCTAGCAACATGATTTTAAAAAAAAAAAATTAAAAAAAAAGTGCTGCGCCCCCTCCTGGGCGATGTAATTGTATCGCCCAGAGGGTTAAATAAGCTGCTTCTATTCTTACCTGGGGCTTCCTCCAGCCCCATGTCGGCCATGGGCTCCATCACCACTCACCTGGGCCCCTATGTTCCTCCGCTGTGTCCCCTCTATATATCTCATTCACGGCCAGTCATAGTTCACTGCTCATGCATGACCTGGCTGCCAGGAGCGTTCTGCACCTGCACATAACAAGTCACATGAGACACCACTGTAGCCATGGATACAGGATGCTAGACGCTTCAATGGAGATTCCATCACTGGAACGCTGAGTGCAGGTGAGTGAAGCGGCACTGCGCACATAGGGAGGGGGAGACGGGGAGTGCAAGGAAGTGGACATTTGAGGAAGGGAGACGCCTCTTGCTGCCCTCTCATTTCTGACACTCTGAAGCACGTCATTCACGTTGCTTCATGGAAGAACCACCCATTACTGATAGAATATTTGTTTGTAATAAAATAATGAAAACATGAATAAATATATATCCATTTGGAGCATGTATGTTGTTTTGCTTTATTCTGTCCAGTGTGCCTGCTGTAAATGCAATGTGATTTCATACAGTGTTATACAGTAGATGTATTTTCACTATGATTGTCTCCATAGAATATCCCAAAGCAGACTTTTCTGCTAAGGTGGAACCTCGATTGACCAGATAACTATGACTAGACACAGAATTCCCAATGCCAGAGAATTTATAGGAGTGCTTTTGTTGGATGCACTAGAACTGGTTTACTAACACTGGAGGGAATTGGAGAAAATTAGTGATGTAGAAAAGCTGGACTGATATTTTTTTTTTTCAATTATTGACCGCTGTTACTGTAGGTGGCAGAGTTTGCAACTCTGAGGGGCCGTGCATGGAAAGAAGAGCCGACTGGCACGACTGAGCCAGATTACCGGGACCGATACCAAACAAATGGAGGACGGCAAGGGAAGCATTGCTACTCATGGGGCTGGAGGAAGCCCCGGGTAAGTGTAAAATCTTTTTGTGTACTCGTCTCAGGTACACTTTAAATGTTAATCTGGCCTTTAAGAGGTTTTTTAACCTTTAGTTAGACAAAGAAAGGGAAAGTGACCCGCTCCAGGGAACATGAGGATCCTTGAGGACTGGCGAGGGACAGGACATCTGCAGGGGGCCGGTAGAAGCCCCAGGTAAGTGAAACTTTTTTTTTTTTTTACAAAAAGGTTAAAGAACACCTTTAAGAAATTTAGATTAGGAAAGGAGCAGTAAAATATGAAGTACGCCAGATTGCATTTTTAATGTTACTCAAGTCTCCGGAAGTGTTAGTCTCTTTTGCTAAAATGAACAATATTGCCTCCGCCAAGCATCCCTCTGTCTTTTCCCAAGGAGTGCTACATTTCTATTAAGTCTCTGTTGATAGTGGCTATTATTTTTTGTGTTTTATACAGATGCGCTCCTGATCGATGCAGGGAAGAGGCTTGACGTCATAGCAGTTATTCTCAGCAGTGTTCATTATATTTATCTCTCAACGCCACCGCAGTCTGTTCAAGGCAGGACAATAAAGTCCCAAAGATGTAATTGTGCAGGGCTAGAATTATAGGCGATCAGATAAAGGATCAGCATTGTCGGCTGCTGTATATCAGGTTAGGATAAGGCTGCTGGATGGATTTTCAGGCAGTAGTTTTGTTCTATTCTTTTCCCTCCTGTAAATGGCAGAGTACTTTTCTCCTGATGACATATAACTCCTGAGACCGCAAAGCTATTAAACGGCGGATTGTAGAGTTTTAGAAACCATGAAAATAAGATAAAGAAATTTATTAGGGAGATCAAGAAGAATCCACAAAATAACTGCACAAAATGTGGTTTAATCTGGGAGTGTTAGAAAGTTTATGATGGTCTCATCTCTCAAACGCAAAGATGTAAGCAGCAGGGAGCTATTGCATTGCATTATGGCTGCTTTGTGTTACTTGTCAAGTAAGTCAAGTCAAGTTACCGGCTAACTAGTTAGAGGGTTTCTGGTGATTTTCCCACAGCTTTGATTGGTGTGAACTGTTTTTATTGATCACTGTGCACCAATTCTAACGCCTAAGAAAAAGTGGATGAGCAGCGTCTGGCCTATGCGGCCTAAAACCCTGTAGATGATGCCGGAGTCAGTAGGGCTCTTGACTTAGTTGACTTATTTTTTGTTTGACCCCACTAAAGTTTAAGCGAAGTACACACAGAAAGATGGATTGCGGAATCTGTGCCATTCCCGATCCATCTTTCAAAATTACGGAATGTGAAAATAAACGGCAAGACGCAAATGATCATTTTTGCAATTGAGCAAATTTTAGCTAAAAGTTAATTAAACCTTAATGATCAGTTGCACCATGATCCATCATGCTGGTTGCTTAAAATGAATGATTATCGTGGGTAGTCTGCCCTCGTTACACATCATTTAACAAATTTTTGTTAAATAAGGTTACATTATACTGTGAAAATGATCGTTCGTCGCAAAAAAAAAAAATCAGAAATATCTTGCCGGGGGTATGGACCTTTAGGATGGTTGAAAGAAAGTTATGGAAAAAGGGCGCTGCATAGCCAGGTATAGGTGCCCCCAATATAGGTGGCCAGCTATAGGTGCCCCCAGTATAGGTAGCTAGTAATAGGTTGCCCCAGTATAGGTAGCTAGGTATAGGTTCCCCCAGTATAGGTAGCTAGTTATAGGTGCCCCCAGTATAGGTAGCCAGGTACAGGTGCCTGCAGTATAGGAAGGCAGCCTTTCCCCCAGTATCAGTAGCCAGCCTATCCCCTTCCCTCTCCATTGGCCTTGCTGCACTGCCCCTGCCCGGTATCCTTCAGACCTCAGTTCAGTGGTGACTAACAGTGAAGAAACAGGTGACTGGGCCCCTAGTAGCAGGGCATATACAGTGAATGATGTCACTTCCTATATACGCGCTGCTAGTAGGGGCACCACCTCACCTGAACAGGTAACTGATCATGACAATAATGTATCACATGTCAAATAAGGTAAGGGTGAAAAGTAGCAGTGGGGTCTGATAATACGATTTCTGCAGTCTATCATCGTCTCCATTTTGTGATCACAGATTTCCACTTGTGCAGCAGCCCCGCCCCTGGGCAGTGATTACCTCTCAGTATTACACGCCATATCTGAGTGGACATCCCTTCCATACATCCCAAAATAGAAATAAGAGCTTTACGTCTATTTCTTCTGATGTAAGCCATTCCTAATGTGTATCTAAATAAAAACCTGAGCTGAGGTTTCCTAACAATTACCGCCATCGCCAGAGGCTATTAAACTGTCATTGTTACGCTTGACACCTATTATTTCATCCAATTTCATAATCTCCCAGGAATTGTCGTTGCCGTGAAACATCTTTTGTCCTTTATGTCCCAAAGGTGATTGTGATGTGAAAGTAATCTGATCTGAGAACAGATAAGGGTGAACTGGGTCCCCCTGTCAGTTGGTTGATATATTGCAAAGCTGTACATGATGAGTTTACTAGCTTGTTATCCCCTTGTTTTACAAATGAATACGTCGTTTCTCAGAAGAGCTCATGCGTTGATTTATACCGTCTGACAAGTGCAAAGAAGTAAACAACATCATACAATAATCTAACAGGGAAGAAAGCGAGTGCGACCAATAGACCCATATTTGACAATAGTAGAAGAGCAACAATATAGATGCATGTCCTACAACTGCTAATATTTGTAAATAACTTTTTTATTACTATTTCCTCTCTAAATGATCAAGTCTCCGCATCTCAGTAGTTGCCAAAATTGTTGCCAAAAGTTTAGGTTCTTCTTTGAAGTCCATTATTTCATTATTATTTGGTATACGATAGGTCAAGTATAAGGCCGGTTTCATACTGCAAACTTGTGGCAGGGATGCGCTGTGTCGCGTCCGCCGCACCGCATCGCACTGCCAAAAACAGGCCTTCAGGGGACACTGCGTTAGTTCGCGGTGTTCCCTGTCTGACCACCAGCCAAGCGGAAGTGACGTGTGCTTGCAGTCACTTCCTGTTTTGGGTATTGCGGAAGTGTATTGTAAAAATACGCTTTCACACATGTGCACCGCGATGTCAACTTTTTAATAAAACGCGTCGCCATAGACTAACATGACTGCCGGCTGACGCAGATCGCCGTGGATCCCGGTCGGTAATGTAGTTCTGCGCTAGTGTTAGATTAGGCACTTCCAACGCAGCGTACCGCAACGTGGGAAGTATGAACTTCCCTATAGGGTCGCATTAGGTTGTGGTAGCAGTGCGTCAGTTTGAGGCACTGCACCGCCCCAGTGTGAAAGGGCCCAAACAGTGGTTCACAGAAGAATTTTGTGTTCCCACTAATATTATTACATAGTTAAAAAAAAAAAGTTCTGCAGCACTTTGCAGACTAACTTGTTAAGCCTAGATTCCTGATATTTGGAAAGAGTGACTTCATAATTAAAGGTCATACATGTGGCAAATCATATATTCGAAGGAACTATTCCTCTGGCACTGTCTCTATGACTACAACATGTGTTCTCGTCCTATCCTATGTATTTCTTTTCTTTCAGCATTAAAGGGAACCTGAAGTGAGTAAAATTATTTAAAATAAACACATGACATAGCTGCAAATGAATAATACATACTAACCTCACCGTCAGTTCCTCTCAGAAGCTCACCATTTTCTCTTACAGTGATCCCTTCCAGTTCTGAAAATATTTTGTCAGAACTGAAATATACCAGTTGCTGTTATATATCAGCAGCTGTCAGTTACAACTGAATATGCAAGGTAATGTCCATGTTTCCCTATGGCTCAAGTGGGTGATATTACAGTTTAACGGTGTGCTGACCAGGAAGCTGTTATGGGGTAATGGCCATTTTTAAAATGGAGGATGGAGAATTTCATTGATCACAGTGGACAAATGGAATACAGGAGAGGAGAAAGAGATGGAGGAGTAGATTACACAGGAGGTAAGTATGACCTATGTATGGTTATTTTGACTTTATTTTCAGTACAGGTTCTCTTTAACTCCACATACTCTACTAAAGAAGCTTTTCTCTATAGTGTGTCTGCCCACTCCCGACCGTTATCTGGGGAAAGGTTAGCAACCACGTCATCACTACAAGATGCCAGGAAAATGGACAGGCAGGATAAAATATATTTTAACACTGGTTATAAATTCCTATCTAGCAAATTAAACCGAAAGCAGTTCAGCCAGGCCTTGACGCCTGCGTATGCTAGGAAAACAACAAAACGTTACCCTTTCCCGTTAATATCACATTTGAATTAAGTAAATGCTCTCATTACTCATCGCAAATTCTCCCCCTAACTAGATGAAAATGTAAACTGATTAAGCCTCCTATGACACATTATCAACACGGAGGAGATCATTGGTGAAGTGTTGCGCGCCGTGCGGCTAATTGGCCTACACGTTCTAATGGAATGCTGACATAATTAGAAAACCGTTGCCTAAAATATGCATTAATGGTTGCATTATGGCTAAACCTTATTCAGGCTGCAAGTTAATTTTGGCTAATGTTTCTTACGCAATAACATCCGTATTGACAACATTCTGCTTGAATAGCTTTCAAAAACTGAAAATGAAAGAATTAAGGTTTAATACAGTTACATAGTTTGGTTGAAAAAAAGACATCCGCCCATCAAGTTCAACCAGGGAAAGAAAAACAAAAACATCATCCTGAACCCACACATATCCCTGTTGATCCAGGTGTAACCGACCAATCGATTACTATCACAAAGAGAGAGTTCCCTTATGACTCTTAAAGCGGAAGGACAGTGACTGACCAGGAGGATAAATTGGTGAAAAATAACAATTATTTTTATTTGGCAAACAAAGGAATAATGTCCGCTGACATGCAGAACAAAAACACAAACCCCCAATTTAAATCCTCAATACTCAGACCACCCTTGAAATACACTAAACCCAATGCAGTAAAATAAGCAACAAATTCAGAGTTAACACTTCTTGCTTGAAGATCTAGCACCTGAAAAGAAAAAGGTTACTTCCTGAAATATCATTAGAGGCTACTACACTTGGACCTTGCTTGAAGTTCCTGCACCTGTAAGAAAAACAAAGAACAAAACACAGCAAATACACATTTCACAATACTTCATCAGACCTTTTTCTTCATCTCACTCTCAATACTCTATAGCGATACAGTTTTCTCTTTCCTATCTAAAAATATGTATGCATACATATATGTGAACAAATACACCTGAGAGAAACCAAATAGGAAATGGGCTAATGCTTCTGGTTGGGTAGATAAGTAGTGACTGACTAAGTAGTCCTTACTGTATGGTAATGACCCTAACAGTCTTCAGTTCCTTGCAAATGTCTTATCTAACCATACAGTGGCTATGAATTCATATTCATACTTAAGCCTGTATATGATCATGGAGCAGGGGTACCCCTTTAAAAGAACTGATGATAAGTTGCTGATTAAAGATCTTTTCCTGAAGCAGGTGATAGCTTATACTAACTTTCCTTTACTTTATATGCAGCACACTCCAAGATGCCAGATCAATAACTCTGAAGTAAGTTTTTTCCCTTATTGTTCCTTTTAACGGTTAAACTCCACAAATATCTGACATTCTCTTTTTCTTTCTTTTTTTTTTCTTTCAGTTATCAAAGTTTTTCTTTTTCCTGTATGTCACATATGTAAGTATCAATTCTCTCCTTTTATTACTTCTCCCTGCAGGTTGGTTTAGGCTCTAAATGCAATCACTTCACTTGCAGAACACACAGAACACAGCAACAGATCTCTTCACAGGTAAGTTCCTATTTTTCTGCCATGAATTGATAAATTTCTTTCCTAATGTGTTATTCTCTTTTCTCCTCACAGAGAAATTAACACTCCAAAAAAAATTATCGTCAGGTAAGTGTCTTTTCCACTCATATCAGGCAGAGCCACACTGGGGATTATTCTTGAGGCATATGCACAGTCAATGTACAGAGCAATTGCATTCAAACACAGGCTGACTGGCTTTACTGTGGAGAGACAGATTAATAATCAGTACCAGTGAGTGCTCACACAGATTCTCTCACTGATCAGCTCTGTTGTGACAGGTAGGGAAACACAGTCATTGATTCACATTATACAGTACTCTGGTGTTGCTATGACAACATTTCTTTATTTTCTCCTCACACACACTGTATATATTATCTAACTGTAGAGAATCAGAAGAAGAAGATTTAGCTGATTTGATTTGACAGTCTGATTTTTGTGTTATTACTATTAGGAAAATGTCTTTTTAGATAAACTCCTGTCACTTTCTTTCTGTGTTTCTGTGTGGTGAAATTTCACTTATCTGTCAATTTTTCCTGAAGCGGTCTCCTTGGCCTTGCTGAGCTATCTCTCACTCCTCTGTGGATGAGGTGTCTCCCTGTTTTGACTCAGGGAGCTGTCTCTCATGGTCCCCTTTCTGTGTGTCATCAGTGAGCTAAATTCCTCTGCTACTGAATGCCATTTCTCTCTCTGTCAGCTCAGTTTCTCCCCCTCTGGTCTCTGTCATCTCTCCTCACGCTGCCTGTGTCACATTCTGAGGTAAAATCAGAGAGGGCTTGCCTCTTCAGCTGGAGGGGCGTTCCCAACCTCTGTAACTGACACCCGCCCCCTGACTGAGAGCAGAACAGCCATCTTGAGTGCTGGCTGCTTGCTCTGTGTAAATACAGCCTGTGCCAGCACTAATTCTCATAGCTGATGCTGGCCAGGAATAAAAATACATGTTTTTTTTTTTAAATTAAAGAAGCTGCACTATTTGTAGCAGGGCTACATTTTTCCCCCTTTTTTTTTTTAAATTGTAGTCCCTTACAATTCTCTAAGAAATCACTTCGCGTAACACAATACATCGCTCAAATACAGTAAGCAAGACTTTATCTCCTCTATTGCCATATAAATTCTTCTTGTAGATAGCGTTTAGGAGGAAGTCCAAAATTCTCTCTGGACGATCTCCTTAAGGAACCCTCAGGTTCTAACTCAGGAGAACCCTCAACCTGCTGGTCAGCATCACTCCCCTTCTCACTCTCTACTGAGCTTCCAGAACTCTCCTCCCTGAGACCCGAAACATCTTGCCACTCATCAACAGGATGAACCAAATTTTGGTCTCTATTTCTCTGAGCCTGGGGTGTAAGACCACTGGAGAGCTCCACTGGGACCCAACAAGGGACCATTTCTTCCAGTTCCATTTCACAATTCTTAGATTTTCCAAAAGGCTTAGGTTCTGACATCAATTTTAAAAGAGCCCCATTCACTCTTTTAATGGGGCCCGTGCCATCCATCTTCTGAACATCATACACTGGAATGTCTGTTGAAGGCTGATTTACTATTTTCCACAAATCAGCACCCCATCTTGATGTCAACTTTCCTTTCTCATGTGTTCCTTTGTTTCGGAGTAAGACAATGTCTCCGACCTGAAAATTCCACCTCCTTTCAAAAGTTTCAGATTCTTTTTCATTACTACGCCGTACCAAGTCATACATCTCTTGTACTCTATTTTTGTGGTTCTCAACCCATTCTTGCATAGTCCTTGAAGTTTGATCCCCCTCTAACCTTCCGCACAAAACATCCAGAGGTCCTCCATCTTCCCTTCCAAAGAACAAATGGAAAGGAGCATAACCAGTAGCGTCATGCACAGTGTGATTATAGGCCCAGACTAACTCTTTAATATATACCGGCCAACGTTGTTTCTTTTCTTGTTCCAGGGACCGTATCTTCTGTATCAGGGTGCGGTTGAAACGTTCACAGACTCCATTCCCTTGAGGATGATACGGTGTAGTATGCAATTTTTTTATGTTATAGAGCTGACATAACTCCTGCATCAAACGACTTTCAAAACACGGACCCTGGTCCGAATGGATCCGCTGAGGACAGCCATAAGTTTGTATAAAGTCATTCCAGAGGTGTTTGGCAGCTGTTACTGCTGTTTGGTCTCTAGTTGGTACGGCTACAGCAAATTTTGTGAAATGGTCAATCATGACCAACACGCTACTTCGTCCGTCTTGAGCAGTATCCAGAGACAAAAAATCAACTGCCACCACTTCCAAAGGTGCGCTGGTCCTCCATTTTACCAAAGGGAGTTTTGGCTCAGTGCCTTGATTGGTGTTGCATGTCAGACATTCTCTGCATACTTTCTTAATTACCCCTTCCATCTGTAGACAGTAAAATCTCTTTCGGAAACACCAGGCTATTTTCTCAGGCCCTGGGTGCCCTAATTTTTCATGCAGAGTGGTGATAACTTTGCTTGCTACATCCCGAGTCAACACTATCTGACTTCACACATTCTGCCAATTTTTCAACCGCACCTTTCTGACCAGCAAATTGTTCTCCACTCTTAAGCGATCCCACTGCCTAAGCAGTTTTTGGCCCTCCTCCGTCCAATTGACTCTTTGTATTCTCTTTGGCCATACTTGTGCTCTGACCTTTTCTTTCAATGGTTTGAGAATATGATCTTCTTCCTGCAATTTTTCCCACTCTGCTGAGGAGGACTCAATAACTTCCATCATGTTTACCATCAACTCATCCTCATTTTCTTTCGACATGTGACTAGCTTTTTCCTTAATCCCAAACAGGGGTACTTCAACTTCTTCCAGATCTTCATCTCTCTCCCTTCCAGCAGGTTCATATGGGAATCTCGATAATGCATCTGCACAGCCATTGATTCTTCCTGGTCTGTACTTAATAGTAAATTGGAACTTGGCTAATCTGGCTACCCACCGTTGTTCCATCGCTCCTAATTTAGCTGTTTGAAGGTATGCTACGGGATTATTGTCGGTGTAAATGGTAAATTTTACTCCATTCAAGTACTCACTGAATTTCTCCGTGACGGCCCATACCACTGCCAACAATTCTAGCCGGAAAGAACTGTAATTTGCTGGATTTTTCTCAGTCTCTCTGAGACTACGACTCGCAAAAGCTATTACTCGTTCTTTTCCTCCTTTTTCCTGAGTCAGTACTGCACCTAAGCCCTGATTACTAGCATCAGTATACAAACGAAAAGGAAGGTGGAAATCCGCGAAGTCCAGTATCAGAGAAGATTCGATTTCGGCTTTTAATTCATCAAAAGCTTTTTGCTGTTCAGTGTTCCAGCAGACAGTATCATTTTTTTTTCTCAGTTGAGCCCCTTTTAGAATAAAATGCAAAGGACGAGCCTTCTGTGCAAAATGCGGTATAAATCTTCGATAGTAACTTGCTATCCCTAAAAATGCTCGTACCTCCCGGATAGTAGTAGGAACTGGCCATTCCTTAATCAATTTCACTTTTTCTGGGTTTGGCTTGACGCCTTCTTTGGAAATAACATGCCCCAAGAAATTAACCTCCGGCTTGAATAGATGACACTTACTAGGCTTCAACTTCAGTCCATATGACCTGAGCTTCTGGAATACCACATCCAGGTGCTGAATATGTTGATGAAAATCAGTGGAATATACAATGATGTCATCCAAATAGATCAGCACATGTTCAAAATTAAACTCGCCCAAACAGCTCTCCATCAGTCTTTGGAATGTAGCTGGGGCGTTCGTCAATCCGAACGGCATTCTCTTGAATTGATAAAGTCCCATGGGTGTAGTAAAAGCGGTCTTTTCCTGATCTTTTTTGTCAACTAAAATTTGCCAGTAACCACTACAAAGATCTAGAGTAGAGAACACTTTAGCTTTCCCCAAAGCCAGTAATGAGTCCTCTATCCTCGGAAGGGGATAGGCATCCTTAATAGTCACTGAATTCAACTTTCTGTAATCTACACAAAACCTCAGACTACCATCCTTTTTCTTCACTAACACAATGGGAGCTGCCCAGGGACTACTGCTAGGTTCTATTACATTAGCCGCCAACATCTGTTCTAACATCTGCTTAACTTCTTGGAACAAATTAGGAGGGATATATCTATATCTTTCTCTGATGGGGCCAGCTGTATCTGTTCTAATCTCATGACGAATCTTATCAGAGCATCCAAGATCACTTTCATCAATAGAAAAAACTTCTTTATTCCTCTCAAACAACTGATTCAATGCAGACTTCTCATTATCATTCAGTTGTTCAACATCCAATACTACTGTTTGGGAAATTTTCTCTCCATTCCATTCTTGCGCTTTAGTATCAGAGTCCGTTGACATTATCCGACATGAGCAAAGATTTTTTCCTTTCTCTTCCACTTGCACTTCCTTACCACCTACACTTTCCACCGGACACACATCGGCCAACCAAGCACCCGAAGGTATATGTACAGTGTCTTTTCCCCAATTTGACATTCGGATAGGAACTTGCCCATTTTTCACCGTGGCTACTGTCTTTGCTACAGTAATATCTAATCTCGGATTCACTGGTTCTACCATCACCGTCAGACCTGCAATTTGACAGTTGGAACACACAGCCACCTGCATGACTACCTCAGACCTAGGGGGAACAGACAAACCCTTCTCACAGGGTGCTCTTATCACTCCAATCCTCCCCTTACAACGCTTGGCATTTCGAATAGCACTACATGTTTTTATCAAATTTTGAAATATTCGTCTCTCTTCTTGTTGCTGGGAAACCTTTTGCCAATACCGATGTCCATATTGCGAAAATAATCGTCCATCCAGATCCTGAAGAATATTCATTCCAACAATTATTGGGGTTTCTGAGGATGGCTGTCCCTTTATCACCATTATACCCCTTTTCCCCAACTGTTCCTCACCAATTTCCACATCCATCCAAATAATTCCTTTGACTGGGATGGGCAAATTATTGGCTGCTGCCAGCTCAATCCAAGACACCTCCAAATCCTGAATTTTTCCAGGAAAATTCCTTGTAAAATACGCCTCTGAAATGGTAGTCACTTGGGATCCTGTGTCTAACAAGCCATTAACCTCTTTCCCTTCTAACTTAATTTTAATAAAAGGACAATTTCCTACTACTGGCCCTGTCTCCTGCTGCACATAGGTCTGAGTAGCCATTCCCAACGTCCGACCTTCAACCCTAGGAGGCTCTAGTTTAAATTCTGATTGCTTCCATTGCGAGCATATCGTTGAGGTCTAGGACAATTACGGGCAAAATGTCCCTCTCTTCGGCAGTTCCAGCAAGTGAATGGTTGGTCATTTCTATTCTGAGTAGATTCCCTGGGCCCATGGTATTCTTCTCGTCTGACTTCTTGGCGTAATCTTAACTTAGCAATATCTTCTTGCATCTGCTTCAAAATGTGACCTAACTCAATGGCCTCTTCCCCCTTTTTACTGGCAGAGGTATGGGCGGTATGTCTATTCTCACTTTCCTTTTCCTTTGCATCAGAATTTGGTTGTCGCATAGCCAATTGAGTAATTTCCTCCTCTTGTTGATATTTAATAGCTAGTCGTTGGACTGATTGAAAGGAAATTGCAGGGTCTAGTTCTAACTTATTCTTTACTGCCCTTCTTACTACATGGCTCCGTAATCCCAGCACAAACTGATCTTTCAGCCAGGAAGACATCCCGTTGTCCTGGTAAGTATCCTCCGCTTCTTCCTTTTTTTGTATAGCTCTCATCAGTTCTTGTAGGGCATTAGCAAACTGAGGTATGCTCTCCTGCTCCTGCTGGGTTCGATCCATGAACCTCTTCCGCACTACGTGTAGGTCAGAGGGGTCCCCATATATTTCTTCAAGTATCTCCAAAATGTCTTCTAAACTCACAGGAAGATCCCGACTGGCATTAATTATTGTTTTCCGTGCATCACCCTCAGAAGCTAAAATGGCTACTTCCCGATGCATATCAACTGGAACTTTATATGCTTTGATAGCACTTTGAATACGCTCTGCCCAATCTCTCAGAGGCATATTATTGCCAGTAAATTTAGGTAAGTAGGTAGCTAAAATACCAATAGGAGTCATAGTCATAGACATGGTAAAATCTACATTCTCCCTTGATAGAGCTCTCTCAGCGGATCCCTCACCCATAGCTGGTACGTCTGACCCCAGGTTCTCTCCTGGTCTATTGATGTCAGAGTCCATCCTGCCGACTGCGCCAAAATGTAACCGACCAATCGATTACTATCACAAAGAGAGAGTTCCCTTATGACTCTTAAAGCGGAAGGACAGTGACTGACCAGGAGGATAAATTGGTGAAAAATAACAATTATTTTTATTTGGCAAACAAAGGAATAATGTCCGCTGACATGCAGAACAAAAACACAAACCCCCAATTTAAATCCTCAATACTCAGACCACCCTTGAAATACACTAAACCCAATGCAGTAAAATAAGCAACAAATTCAGAGTTAACACTTCTTGCTTGAAGATCTAGCACCTGAAAAGAAAAAGGTTACTTCCTGAAATATCATTAGAGGCTACTACACTTGGACCTTGCTTGAAGTTCCTGCACCTGTAAGAAAAACAAAGAACAAAACACAGCAAATACACATTTCACAATACTTCATCAGACCTTTTTCTTCATCTCACTCTCAATACTCTATAGCGATACAGTTTTCTCTTTCCTATCTAAAAATATGTATGCATACATATATGTGAACAAATACACCTGAGAGAAACCAAATAGGAAATGGGCTAATGCTTCTGGTTGGGTAGATAAGTAGTGACTGACTAAGTAGTCCTTACTGTATGGTAATGACCCTAACAGTCTTCAGTTCCTTGCAAATGTCTTATCTAACCATACAGTGGCTATGAATTCATATTCATACTTAAGCCTGTATATGATCATGGAGCAGGGGTACCCCTTTAAAAGAACTGATGATAAGTTGCTGATTAAAGATCTTTTCCTGAAGCAGGTGATAGCTTATACTAACTTTCCTTTACTTTATATGCAGCACACTCCAAGATGCCAGATCAATAACTCTGAAGTAAGTTTTTTCCCTTATTGTTCCTTTTAACGGTTAAACTCCACAAATATCTGACATTCTCTTTTTCTTTCTTTTTTTTTTCTTTCAGTTATCAAAGTTTTTCTTTTTCCTGTATGTCACATATGTAAGTATCAATTCTCTCCTTTTATTACTTCTCCCTGCAGGTTGGTTTAGGCTCTAAATGCAATCACTTCACTTGCAGAACACACAGAACACAGCAACAGATCTCTTCACAGGTAAGTTCCTATTTTTCTGCCATGAATTGATAAATTTCTTTCCTAATGTGTTATTCTCTTTTCTCCTCACAGAGAAATTAACACTCCAAAAAAAATTATCGTCAGGTAAGTGTCTTTTCCACTCATATCAGGCAGAGCCACACTGGGGATTATTCTTGAGGCATATGCACAGTCAATGTACAGAGCAATTGCATTCAAACACAGGCTGACTGGCTTTACTGTGGAGAGACAGATTAATAATCAGTACCAGTGAGTGCTCACACAGATTCTCTCACTGATCAGCTCTGTTGTGACAGGTAGGGAAACACAGTCATTGATTCACATTATACAGTACTCTGGTGTTGCTATGACAACATTTCTTTATTTTCTCCTCACACACACTGTATATATTATCTAACTGTAGAGAATCAGAAGAAGAAGATTTAGCTGATTTGATTTGACAGTCTGATTTTTGTGTTATTACTATTAGGAAAATGTCTTTTTAGATAAACTCCTGTCACTTTCTTTCTGTGTTTCTGTGTGGTGAAATTTCACTTATCTGTCAATTTTTCCTGAAGCGGTCTCCTTGGCCTTGCTGAGCTATCTCTCACTCCTCTGTGGATGAGGTGTCTCCCTGTTTTGACTCAGGGAGCTGTCTCTCATGGTCCCCTTTCTGTGTGTCATCAGTGAGCTAAATTCCTCTGCTACTGAATGCCATTTCTCTCTCTGTCAGCTCAGTTTCTCCCCCTCTGGTCTCTGTCATCTCTCCTCACGCTGCCTGTGTCACATTCTGAGGTAAAATCAGAGAGGGCTTGCCTCTTCAGCTGGAGGGGCGTTCCCAACCTCTGTAACTGACACCCGCCCCCTGACTGAGAGCAGAACAGCCATCTTGAGTGCTGGCTGCTTGCTCTGTGTAAATACAGCCTGTGCCAGCACTAATTCTCATAGCTGATGCTGGCCAGGAATAAAAATACATGTTTTTTTTTTTAAATTAAAGAAGCTGCACTATTTGTAGCAGGGCTACATTTTTCCCCCTTTTTTTTTTTTAAATTGTAGTCCCTTACAATTCTCTAAGAAATCACTTCGCGTAACACAATACATCGCTCAAATACAGTAAGCAAGACTTTATCTCCTCTATTGCCATATAAATTCTTCTTGTAGATAGCGTTTAGGAGGAAGTCCAAAATTCTCTCTGGACGATCTCCTTAAGGAACCCTCAGGTTCTAACTCAGGAGAACCCTCAACCTGCTGGTCAGCATCACTCCCCTTCTCACTCTCTACTGAGCTTCCAGAACTCTCCTCCCTGAGACCCGAAACATCTTGCCACTCATCAACAGGATGAACCAAATTTTGGTCTCTATTTCTCTGAGCCTGGGGTGTAAGACCACTGGAGAGCTCCACTGGTACCCAACAAGGGACCATTTCTTCCAGTTCCATTTCACAATTCTTAGATTTTCCAAAAGGCTTAGGTTCTGACATCAATTTTAAAAGAGCCCCATTCACTCTTTTAATGGGGCCCGTGCCATCCATCTTCTGAACATCATACACTGGAATGTCTGTTGAAGGCTGATTTACTATTTTCCACAAATCAGCACCCCATCTTGATGTCAACTTTCCTTTCTCATGTGTTCCTTTGTTTCGGAGTAAGACAATGTCTCCGACCTGAAAATTCCACCTCCTTTCAAAAGTTTCAGATTCTTTTTCATTACTACGCCGTACCAAGTCATACATCTCTTGTACTCTATTTTTGTGGTTCTCAACCCATTCTTGCATAGTCCTTGAAGTTTGATCCCCCTCTAACCTTCCGCACAAAACATCCAGAGGTCCTCCATCTTCCCTTCCAAAGAACAAATGGAAAGGAGCATAACCAGTAGCGTCATGCACAGTGTGATTATAGGCCCAGACTAACTCTTTAATATATACCGGCCAACGTTGTTTCTTTTCTTGTTCCAGGGACCGTATCTTCTGTATCAGGGTGCGGTTGAAACGTTCACAGACTCCATTCCCTTGAGGATGATACGGTGTAGTATGCAATTTTTTTATGTTATAGAGCTGACATAACTCCTGCATCAAACGACTTTCAAAACACGGACCCTGGTCCGAATGGATCCGCTGAGGACAGCCATAAGTTTGTATAAAGTCATTCCAAAGGTGTTTGGCAGCTGTTACTGCTGTTTGGTCTCTAGTTGGTACGGCTACAGCAAATTTTGTGAAATGGTCAATCATGACCAACACGCTACTTCGTCCGTCTTGAGCAGTATCCAGAGACAAAAAATCAACTGCCACCACTTCCAAAGGTGCGCTGGTCCTCCATTTTACCAAAGGGAGTTTTGGCTCAGTGCCTTGATTGGTGTTGCATGTCAGACATTCTCTGCATACTTTCTTAATTACCCCTTCCATCTGTAGACAGTAAAATCTCTTTCGGAAACACCAGGCTATTTTCTCAGGCCCTGGGTGCCCTAATTTTTCATGCAGAGTGGTGATAACTTTGCTTGCTACATCCCGAGTCAACACTATCTGACTTCGCACATTCTGCCAATTTTTCAACCGCACCTTTCTGACCAGCAAATTGTTCTCCACTCTTAAGCGATCCCACTGCCTAAGCAGTTTTTGGCCCTCCTCCGTCCAATTGACTCTTTGTATTCTCTTTGGCCATACTTGTGCTCTGACCTTTTCTTTCAATGGTTTGAGAATATGATCTTCTTCCTGCAATTTTTCCCACTCTGCTGAGGAGGACTCAATAACTTCCATCATGTTTACCATCAACTCATCCTCATTTTCTTTCGACATGTGACTAGCTTTTTCCTTAATCCCAAACAGGGGTACTTCAACTTCTTCCAGATCTTCATCTCTCTCCCTTCCAGCAGGTTCATATGGGAATCTCGATAATGCATCTGCACAGCCATTGATTCTTCCTGGTCTGTACTTAATAGTAAATTGGAACTTGGCTAATCTGGCTACCCACCGTTGTTCCATCGCTCCTAATTTAGCTGTTTGAAGGTATGCTACGGGATTATTGTCGGTGTAAATGGTAAATTTTACTCCATTCAAGTACTCACTGAATTTCTCCGTGACGGCCCATACCACTGCCAACAATTCTAGCCGGAAAGAACTGTAATTTGCTGGATTTTTCTCAGTCTCTCTGAGACTACGACTCGCAAAAGCTATTACTCGTTCTTTTCCTCCTTTTTCCTGAGTCAGTACTGCACCTAAGCCCTGATTACTAGCATCAGTATACAAACGAAAAGGAAGGTGGAAATCCGCGAAGTCCAGTATCAGAGAAGATTCGATTTCGGCTTTTAATTCATCAAAAGCTTTTTGCTGTTCAGTGTTCCAGCAGACAGTATCATTTTTTTTTCTCAGTTGAGCCCCTTTTAGAATAAAATGCAAAGGACGAGCCTTCTGTGCAAAATGCGGTATAAATCTTCGATAGTAACTTGCTATCCCTAAAAATGCTCGTACCTCCCGGATAGTAGTAGGAACTGGCCATTCCTTAATCAATTTCACTTTTTCTGGGTTTGGCTTGACGCCTTCTTTGGAAATAACATGCCCCAAGAAATTAACCTCCGGCTTGAATAGATGACACTTACTAGGCTTCAACTTCAGTCCATATGACCTGAGCTTCTGGAATACCACATCCAGGTGCTGAATATGTTGATGAAAATCAGTGGAATATACAATGATGTCATCCAAATAGATCAGCACATGTTCAAAATTAAACTCGCCCAAACAGCTCTCCATCAGTCTTTGGAATGTAGCTGGGGCGTTCGTCAATCCGAACGGCATTCTCTTGAATTGATAAAGTCCCATGGGTGTAGTAAAAGCGGTCTTTTCCTGATCTTTTTTGTCAACTAAAATTTGCCAGTAACCACTACAAAGATCTAGAGTAGAGAACACTTTAGCTTTCCCCAAAGCCAGTAATGAGTCCTCTATCCTCGGAAGGGGATAGGCATCCTTAATAGTCACTGAATTCAACTTTCTGTAATCTACACAAAACCTCAGACTACCATCCTTTTTCTTCACTAACACAATGGGAGCTGCCCAGGGACTACTGCTAGGTTCTATTACATTAGCCGCCAACATCTGTTCTAACATCTGCTTAACTTCTTGGAACAAATTAGGAGGGATATATCTATATCTTTCTCTGATGGGGCCAGCTGTATCTGTTCTAATCTCATGACGAATCTTATCAGAGCATCCAAGATCACTTTCATCAATAGAAAAAACTTCTTTATTCCTCTCAAACAACTGATTCAATGCAGACTTCTCATTATCATTCAGTTGTTCAACATCCAATACTACTGTTTGGGAAATTTTCTCTCCATTCCATTCTTGCGCTTTAGTATCAGAGTCCGTTGACATTATCCGACATGAGCAAAGATTTTTTCCTTTCTCTTCCACTTGCACTTCCTTACCACCTACACTTTCCACCGGACACACATCGGCCAACCAAGCACCCGAAGGTATATGTACAGTGTCTTTTCCCCAATTTGACATTCGGATAGGAACTTGCCCATTTTTCACCGTGGCTACTGTCTTTGCTACAGTAATATCTAATCTCGGATTCACTGGTTCTACCATCACCGTCAGACCTGCAATTTGACAGTTGGAACACACAGCCACCTGCATGACTACCTCAGACCTAGGGGGAACAGACAAACCCTTCTCACAGGGTGCTCTTATCACTCCAATCCTCCCCTTACAACGCTTGGCATTTCGAATAGCACTACATGTTTTTATCAAATTTTGAAATATTCGTCTCTCTTCTTGTTGCTGGGAAACCTTTTGCCAATACCGATGTCCATATTGCGAAAATAATCGTCCATCCAGATCCTGAAGAATATTCATTCCAACAATTATTGGGGTTTCTGAGGATGGCTGTCCCTTTATCACCATTATACCCCTTTTCCCCAACTGTTCCTCACCAATTTCCACATCCATCCAAATAATTCCTTTGACTGGGATGGGCAAATTATTGGCTGCTGCCAGCTCAATCCAAGACACCTCCAAATCCTGAATTTTTCCAGGAAAATTCCTTGTAAAATACGCCTCTGAAATGGTAGTCACTTGGGATCCTGTGTCTAACAAGCCATTAACCTCTTTCCCTTCTAACTTAATTTTAATAAAAGGACAATTTCCTACTACTGGCCCTGTCTCCTGCTGCACATAGGTCTGAGTAGCCATTCCCAACGTCCGACCTTCAACCCTAGGAGGCTCTAGTTTAAATTCTGATTGCTTCCATTGCGAGCATATCGTTGAGGTCTAGGACAATTACGGGCAAAATGTCCCTCTCTTCGGCAGTTCCAGCAAGTGAATGGTTGGTCATTTCTATTCTGAGTAGATTCCCTGGGCCCATGGTATTCTTCTCGTCTGACTTCTTGGCGTAATCTTAACTTAGCAATATCTTCTTGCATCTGCTTCAAAATGTGACCTAACTCAATGGCCTCTTCCCCCTTTTTACTGGCAGAGGTATGGGCGGTATGTCTATTCTCACTTTCCTTTTCCTTTGCATCAGAATTTGGTTGTCGCATAGCCAATTGAGTAATTTCCTCCTCTTGTTGATATTTAATAGCTAGTCGTTGGACTGATTGAAAGGAAATTGCAGGGTCTAGTTCTAACTTATTCTTTACTGCCCTTCTTACTACATGGCTCCGTAATCCCAGCACAAACTGATCTTTCAGCCAGGAAGACATCCCGTTGTCCTGGTAAGTATCCTCCGCTTCTTCCTTTTTTTGTATAGCTCTCATCAGTTCTTGTAGGGCATTAGCAAACTGAGGTATGCTCTCCTGCTCCTGCTGGGTTCGATCCATGAACCTCTTCCGCACTACGTGTAGGTCAGAGGGGTCCCCATATATTTCTTCAAGTATCTCCAAAATGTCTTCTAAACTCACAGGAAGATCCCGACTGGCATTAATTATTGTTTTCCGTGCATCACCCTCAGAAGCTAAAATGGCTACTTCCCGATGCATATCAACTGGAACTTTATATGCTTTGATAGCACTTTGAATACGCTCTGCCCAATCTCTCAGAGGCATATTATTGCCAGTAAATTTAGGTAAGTAGGTAGCTAAAATACCAATAGGAGTCATAGTCATAGACATGGTAAAATCTACATTCTCCCTTGATAGAGCTCTCTCAGCGGATCCCTCACCCATAGCTGGTACGTCTGACCCCAGGTTCTCTCCTGGTCTATTGATGTCAGAGTCCATCCTGCCGACTGCGCCAAAATGTAACCGACCAATCGATTACTATCACAAAGAGAGAGTTCCCTTATGACTCTTAAAGCGGAAGGACAGTGACTGACCAGGAGGATAAATTGGTGAAAAATAACAATTATTTTTATTTGGCAAACAAAGGAATAATGTCCGCTGACATGCAGAACAAAAACACAAACCCCCAATTTAAATCCTCAATACTCAGACCACCCTTGAAATACACTAAACCCAATGCAGTAAAATAAGCAACAAATTCAGAGTTAACACTTCTTGCTTGAAGATCTAGCACCTGAAAAGAAAAAGGTTACTTCCTGAAATATCATTAGAGGCTACTACACTTGGACCTTGCTTGAAGTTCCTGCACCTGTAAGAAAAACAAAGAACAAAACACAGCAAATACACATTTCACAATACTTCATCAGACCTTTTTCTTCATCTCACTCTCAATACTCTATAGCGATACAGTTTTCTCTTTCCTATCTAAAAATATGTATGCATACATATATGTGAACAAATACACCTGAGAGAAACCAAATAGGAAATGGGCTAATGCTTCTGGTTGGGTAGATAAGTAGTGACTGACTAAGTAGTCCTTACTGTATGGTAATGACCCTAACAGTCTTCAGTTCCTTGCAAATGTCTTATCTAACCATACAGTGGCTATGAATTCATATTCATACTTAAGCCTGTATATGATCATGGAGCAGGGGTACCCCTTTAAAAGAACTGATGATAAGTTGCTGATTAAAGATCTTTTCCTGAAGCAGGTGATAGCTTATACTAACTTTCCTTTACTTTATATGCAGCACACTCCAAGATGCCAGATCAATAACTCTGAAGTAAGTTTTTTCCCTTATTGTTCCTTTTAACGGTTAAACTCCACAAATATCTGACATTCTCTTTTTCTTTCTTTTTTTTTTCTTTCAGTTATCAAAGTTTTTCTTTTTCCTGTATGTCACATATGTAAGTATCAATTCTCTCCTTTTATTACTTCTCCCTGCAGGTTGGTTTAGGCTCTAAATGCAATCACTTCACTTGCAGAACACACAGAACACAGCAACAGATCTCTTCACAGGTAAGTTCCTATTTTTCTGCCATGAATTGATAAATTTCTTTCCTAATGTGTTATTCTCTTTTCTCCTCACAGAGAAATTAACACTCCAAAAAAAATTATCGTCAGGTAAGTGTCTTTTCCACTCATATCAGGCAGAGCCACACTGGGGATTATTCTTGAGGCATATGCACAGTCAATGTACAGAGCAATTGCATTCAAACACAGGCTGACTGGCTTTACTGTGGAGAGACAGATTAATAATCAGTACCAGTGAGTGCTCACACAGATTCTCTCACTGATCAGCTCTGTTGTGACAGGTAGGGAAACACAGTCATTGATTCACATTATACAGTACTCTGGTGTTGCTATGACAACATTTCTTTATTTTCTCCTCACACACACTGTATATATTATCTAACTGTAGAGAATCAGAAGAAGAAGATTTAGCTGATTTGATTTGACAGTCTGATTTTTGTGTTATTACTATTAGGAAAATGTCTTTTTAGATAAACTCCTGTCACTTTCTTTCTGTGTTTCTGTGTGGTGAAATTTCACTTATCTGTCAATTTTTCCTGAAGCGGTCTCCTTGGCCTTGCTGAGCTATCTCTCACTCCTCTGTGGATGAGGTGTCTCCCTGTTTTGACTCAGGGAGCTGTCTCTCATGGTCCCCTTTCTGTGTGTCATCAGTGAGCTAAATTCCTCTGCTACTGAATGCCATTTCTCTCTCTGTCAGCTCAGTTTCTCCCCCTCTGGTCTCTGTCATCTCTCCTCACGCTGCCTGTGTCACATTCTGAGGTAAAATCAGCGAGGGCTTGCCTCTTCAGCTGGAGGGGCGTTCCCAACCTCTGTAACTGACACCCGCCCCCTGACTGAGAGCAGAACAGCCATCTTGAGTGCTGGCTGCTTGCTCTGTGTAAATACAGCCTGTGCCAGCACTAATTCTCATAGCTGATGCTGGCCAGGAATAAAAATACATGTTTTTTTTTTTAAATTAAAGAAGCTGCACTATTTGTAGCAGGGCTACACAGGGAAGGCAAAAAAACTTACAAGGCCTGCGCCAATTAGCCTTAAAAGGGAAAAATTCCTTCCCGACTCCTGATGGCAGTCAGATAAATCCCTAAATCTACTCTCCCAGGAATTATCTAGTCATTATAGCTAGGGATGGTCACTGGATTCCACGGAATTAAAATTTCTGCGATTCCGGACGGAATTTGGTGATTCCGTTCCGTTGCGACGGAACGGAATTGCTATATCATTATGGCGGAATTTCCGCGGAAAAATGTGGAATTCCGTGGTATTCTGCGGAATGCAAATTTTTTTTGCCACCGAACGGACTTCTACCTAGAAATAAGATTTTCTGCTCGACAGCCTTCCTTACATAGTTACATAGTTACATAGTTATTTTGGTTGAAAAAAGACATACGTCCATCGAGTTCAACCAGTACAAGGTACAACTCCAGCCTGCTCCCTCACATATCCCTGTTGATCCAGAGGAAGGCGAAAAAACCCTTACAAGGCATGAAAACCCTTACAAGGCATGAGAATCTGGATCAGCAGGACTTATTATCCTTATTATCCTTATTACCTTCCTTCCCCTCGGAGGAGGGTCTTGTCTTCCAGGGAATTGAAGGATTTCAAAAGCCAGCTTATATACATTGGCCGGGAATTGAACCCAGGTCTAGTGCTTGGTAGACAGCTCTCCTCACCGCTATACCACCACCAACACTACATGCTGAAGCCAGCCTAGCATGTACCATTATGATATATCCAAGAGAAAAATGAGCTTGCTTAGGGATTTGTAGGATGTCAAAAGCCAACTCACATACATTGGCCGGGAATCGAACCTAGGCCTACCGCTGTGTAGGCTGCTATCCTAACCATTATACCACCAACACAACACACTACAATGCTACATGCTGAAGCCAGCCTAGCTCTTCATTTACTATACAACATTCACTGAAATCAAAACGTGGACAGTACAATACATGTGTTATGTAAGTAGATCAAGTATTTATCTACTTATAAATGTGTTTTTTTTCCCTGGCATAGTATGGCTAATCCTACTGCTTGAAGACTTGCTATAGGTTTCTATTGGGACACAGGGTTACTGCTGCTTGGCCAGCAGGTGGATTTCCTCAGTTTTTCCAGCTCCCAGTCCAACACTGCTAACGAGGCTTCCCTCTTTGTCCTCTGGTCTCCTGTTGCAGCTCACAGAACCTCCAAAATCACCAGCAATGGCTTGTCAGTAATATTATCGGGGCCACGCTCCTCTTGTCGGGGCCTATGGCCCCTGCACAAGTATGGCTGCGCCTTCGCAGTAACCTGGAGCAGCTCTTGCATTGCGCAGGTGCAGCTATGCTTGTGTGGCTGCAGCACGGCGGCACTCGTGTCAGAAAGGCGTGGCCCCGATCAGCTGGAGGGTAAGCCAGACACAACGGGGAACCAGAGAACAGTGAGGGAACCATCATAAGGATCCAGAGGCTTCCCTCTCCTTAGGTAAGTATATGTTTCTGAACCTGGGCTTCCGCTCAGGTTCTCTGTATCAGACCACTGCACAGTATTGAGCCTAGACCAGTCAATAGTGCCTCATCAAGTAATTTGAGAACTTGCACTGTCAGCTACAGTACCTCACTGCTTGTCACTGTGCAGAAATAATTATCAATAATAGTGTTGTAAAACGCATACATGTAATTAATGCACCAGGAAATTTGGCGCAGGGTAAAAATGAAAAACGGCTTACCCTGCTCCTGAAAAAGCGTTCATCACTATTACCCCTCCAGGCCGCCATTGAAACTGGGGAAAGACATAATTCGGCTTTCAGCTATTCCTGGCGGTCAAATTACTCTGCTTTTACCGTAATTTGGGCTCCTTCTTTTGCCAGCGCCCAAATTACTGACTAAGGGCCGCTATAGCTGTAATTTACATAGTGGCCTATGGCGGCGTCTGCACCACCCACATTTCCAGCACTGTTTTTGCCTGATTTGGTTGTAAAACCCACTAAAGCATATTTAAATGGCTCTCACTCTTTCAGCACCCATCCCCCACCAGCCCTCCCACACTGAATGTAACTAGAGGTAGAAACACACATACTGAGATACATCAATATTGTTCTCCCCAAAGAGACAGATGTCTACCGCTGCCCACCCACTGCTTTGAGTCTAAATTGCTTTTAAAGGAAAATTCAATACCCCTACACAATCACACAGATCTGGAGATAAAGAAGCAACCTATCTACCAATATTGAACTGTACTTTACAAGTACACCTTTATGCTGGGAATACACTACGCAATCCGGCGGCTCGATTAGCCGCCGGATCGACTCCTGCCGCGTCCCTGCTCGTCCCTGCGGGCGCCCGGATCAATTCCCCCTCGTCCCCGAGGGCGCTTCTTATCTTCTCTTCGTTTCTCTTCCATTGTCCGCCCGCGGGGATCAAGCGCTGAATCGATCCGTTGCGTCATTGGACACGTCGGCAATTATCAATCGAGCCATCAGCGGCTCAATTGATAAGAAAAAAAATGCAGTGTATGCCCAGCATTAGTGTGCGCAATACCAAAAGAAATAGAAGGAAGGTACATGAAAGGCATCTTTATCAAGATGTTGGCTCACAAAGCCATTAGAATTTGCTTTTATGGTGAATTGTACACCAAGTGATTCATGCCTTTTATACCTGCCACACAATGGCGTCAATTCACCAGAGGTTACCAACCTATTTATCTCTTGGGAGGTAATTTACCTCCTGTGATATCTCCAAATAGCAATTCTCCAGAAGTATAGGGGAAAATATCGGCAGAGAGAAATGCAAGAGATAAATGTGAGATAAGTATGAGATAAATAAGTGATAGTTAGTAGTTAGTTTTTCTCCAAATCACAATTCACCAGGGAAGAAAGGGGGTGTGGCCATTCGTTATTTTTTCATCTCTTTATCCCCTGAATGAACCTGGAGATATCGTGGTTTTCACACAGCAGCTGCTGCTGTGGAAGATGGAGCCTTTTGAGCTTACTCTGTTAGGCCTGGTGCACACCAAAAACCGCTAGCAGATCCGCAAAATGCTAGCAGATTTTGAAACGCTTTTTCTTATTTTTCTGTAGCGTTTCAGCTAGCATTTTGCGGTTTTGTGAAGCGTTTTTGGTGTAGTAGATTTCATGTATTGTTACAGTAAAGCTGTTACTGAACAGCTACTGTAACAAAAAACGCCTGGCAAACCGCTCTGAAGTGCCGTTTTTCAGAGCGGTTTGCGTTTTTCCTATACTTAACATTGAGGCCTCCCGCTCTGGTGTGCACCAGCCCATTGAAATACATTACCCAAGCGTATCCGCAGCCGCAAGCGAATCGCAAAACGCAGCCGAACCGCTCTGGTGTGCACTAGGCCTTAGAACTTGCTTCTATTATGAGGAGACGAAGGCGCAGGAGGAGGGTCTGTTTAATCGCCCCTCGTATTTTTCGTGAGAGAACAGTTCTTGATAATTTTACTGAGACAGAGGTGGTGAAGAAGTTCAGACTCACTCGTGATATGATTTATGATATGATCCGGCAGTAAAAGGCAGGAATACTCTGGTCACTTAGTGGTAAAACTCTGCCTCCTACCCACAATGCTTCACTTTCAAGCTTACAGAGAGGAAAAGTGTCCCATGTAAATCATTAATACCGATTACCTAACTCTCTGCTTTCTCACACTTTCCTCATGCATATCTCTCCATTATCCCCCGCTATCGAACATTTTTCTCTCTGTCCTCTCACACTGGTGAATTGACTCCAGAGTGTTAAAATACCTCATAAGATAAATTACCTACCTTTTTTCTCTTAGTAAATCCTCTCTGGTGAATTGACGCCATGCGTTAGATTTAGGAAGAGTGGACATCAAACACGCAACAATGAATGGACAAAGATCTCACACATACTGAGGTGGAATGATGGTTTCTTGACATTCTAGAAACATGCTCACAGGCCAGGGATGTTATCTTTGTTGCTTTATTGGGAATCCATATGCTTTATAGAAGTTATTTTTAGATGGCGGTGTGTCATTGGCTTTATGTAGATAGTCTTTCCAATGTGTATTACCTTCTTAAAACAGAAGGTACTTGCAATAATTCAGCTTTAAATGAACATCTGTGGTTACCCACAATGCACCACTGCTTAGTGTGCAAATTATCTGTTTATGCCCCTGTAGCCAGGCTTGCATCCACAACCCTGGTGTATAGCACGCCTATAGCTTTCAATTTTATAGAGCCACATCAACCCCACACTTGTACTTGTGGGTTTGATGCGGCTGTGTAAAATGTAAAGCTATAGGCCTGCTGTACACCAGGGTTGTGGATGCAAGCCTGGCTACAGGGGCATAAACAGATAATTTGCACATTCAGCAGTGGTGCATTGTGGGTAACCACATAGGTTAATTTAAAGCTGAATTATTGCAAGTACCTTCCTTTTTAGGAGGGCAAACCACACTAAGCATTGCTTTTTAGTGGGAGGGCTTTTCCTTCTCTTTTAGTCCCCTATACTTTCCTCGTGGTTTAGGTCACCAGAGCTGCTTGGTTACAATGTGTAATAGAGTGGACTTAGCATTATAAGTGCAAACATATGAACAAACGGTGGTGTAGTTAAAGAGCTATAGGTCCCAGTGCAAGTTTTACATTTCCTTTTAATATGCTGACTATTTCTGGCCCAAAATGAAATCTCATAATCCAACAACCCACACAGCATAAAGGTAGCCACACACAATACCATGTTTTATATCTCTTTTCCATTTGAGAGTTACAATCAATTTTCCGGAGTGTCTGTAAAATGTGAAAAAATCTGACTAAAGCATCACGTGTGTTCAATGTTTCCTCAATTTTTTTTTTGAAAACTCTGAAAAAAATTGTTTGGCCCAATACATTTTTCATAAGAATGGATCAAAAAAAAAAAAATCAGCCACCTGTACTTTACTTAGCAATAAACATGGGGAATTCCATCAGATTTCTTGCTCAAGAGAAATAAAAAAAACCAAAAACCTTCCTATTTTTCTGTACAATCAATTGTTTTTATCAATTATGATTAAGGACAGCTAGTCTGAAACATGTCAGTTACCTGATGCTTCCCCTGGATGTTTTGGATATGTCCAACAATAAAGGAAATCTTCATTGACATGTGCGGACCCTCTCTTTTTGCCTGTGATCTTTGGGTTTGCTGACCAGGTCCTGCACTTTTGTGGAGTCTGGTGGGATGCAGCGGTGTTCACTCTGTACAAAATTCCTGTTTTTATCAAATTTCCATTAAATCAATAACTAATAAGCTTAGACTAACCTACCGGACCCCTAAACAAACACTAGGCCTCCCTACAAAGAATACTTGAACTGACATGTAACTTGTAGAGATAAACAAGAGTATATATAGAACCAATCCTACTTAGAGCTGGTGCACACCAAGAGCGCTTCTGAGCACTTTTAACCACTTTACCACTGAGAGGTTTTACCCCTTGAGCACCAGAGCAATTTTCACCTTTCAACGCTCCTTCCATTCATTCGTCTATAACTTTATCATTACTTATCACAATTAAATGAACTATATCTTGTTTTTTCCGCCACCAATTAGGCTTTCTTTAGGTGGGACATTATACCAAGAATTATTTTATTCTAAATATGTTTTAATGAGAAAATAGGAAAAAAGTTTTCGGCCATTATAGTTTTTAAATAATGCATGCTACTGTAATTAAAACCCATGAAATGTATTTGCCCATTTGTCCCGGTTATAAAACCGTTTAAATTATGTCCCTATCACAATGTTTGGCGCCAATATTTTATTTGAAAATAAAGGTGCATTTTTTTCAGTTTTGCGTCCATCCCTAATTACAAGCCCATAGTTTATAAAGTAACAGTGTTGTACCCTCCTGACATAAATATTTAAAAAGTTCAGTCCCTAAGGTAACTATTTATGTATTTTTTTTAATTGTCAATTTTTTAATTTTTTTTTAATTACAAAAAAAAAAAAAATGGGGAGTGTAGGAGGTAATGAGTTAATTTTTTGTGTATAAGTAATGTATCTGTATGTGAAAAATGCTTTAGGGTCTAGTGTTACTATTTGGCCACAAGATGGCAACAGTAACTTTTTGTTTAATGCGAAGTCCAAGCGTCCTTCCGGACGCTTGGAGGAAGTACTAGGAGGCTGGGAAAGTTTTTTTTTTCACAATGATCGCGCTGCTTATCGGAGAAGCAGCGGATCATTGCGGGGCTTAGATCAACGAACGGGAATGGATTTTCCCGTTCATTGATCTCCGGGCGAGCGGCCGGCGGCGTTTTTGCGAGCGGGAGTGTGCGCTAGAGCGAGCGGGAGCGGGGCAGCGGCGGGAGCACGGAAAGTACGGATTTCTCCGTCCCTGGGGGGTGAAAGGATGGAAAAAGTGACGGAGAAATTCGTACGGGCGGGGGTAAAGTGGTTAGAAACCCTAACGCTTTAAAAAGTGCTTGGTTAATGTATTACAATGGGATGATCACACCAGAGCTATCTGATTTTTTTCCCAAACGCAAACGCAGGTCCTGTAGCATTTCTGCTGATTTCTGAAAATCGCTCTAAAAAGCGCTAGATCACAACGATTTTCCAAGCGTTTTTGTTATGGAAGCTGTTCAGTTCCAGCTCTACTGTAACAAAAAATAAAAAAGGCTACACCAAAATGCTCCAAAAATCGGTAAGCATGATTAGAAAATCATTAGGCATGATTAGAAAATCACTAGGCACATGCCTAGAATCGCTGTGAAAAATCACTTAAAAAACGCTGAGCGTTTGCGATTACGTTAACGCTTTGTGGTGTGCACTGGCCCTTACAGTTTATCTGTGTTCACTTTCACCCTATTAATGGCAAGGGTTAATAAATATTGTACTATCTATGCAAATGAGGTAGTTGAATTGCAGTGGTAAACAGCCTTGCTCTCCTGAAAAGTAAATAGCAGTCAAAACACTTGTATCTGCCTAAACAAACATCCCTGATAACAGGATAGTGCAGAAAAATTCAAAAGGTAATTATTTCTCCCTGTCCTGAGCTGGACGAGTCAGATTTTATGTCACACTAACATGGCTGCCGTTTACACTTCATATTAGAATTGCAACCCTTAAATTAAAAATAGGAATGTGAGCAGAGACCATGACGCCAGGTGAAACTAGTTCATCAGATGGCATGGACGCTGGAGAGGCATCCCGCCCACCTCCCCCCCCCCCCCCCCCCCCATGCAGCTTGTCTTACCTTCTGAGCAGGCGGACGCTTCCTCTAAGATAGTCCCCAGCCCTCTCGCCTCCATCATAAACCAAAGATCAGCACGACGCGCAGCACTGCTTTGAAGAGGAAGCAGGAGAGCGCCTCCTTGTAGCGATGTATATACAGGAAGTAATTACTTCCTGTATATGCGCCATTACCAGGGGAACCACTGTATGGCCGATATTGTGGTGAAACCCCTCCCACAGTTTGATGTCATGACCATGGTCCTGACAGTTTGCTGTCTGGGAATCTTGTTGCATTGCGGGAAATAATGGCCTTTTCCAACTGCCAAGCAAGCAATCGTCCCTCTGTGCATAGAACTCTCAGTAGCGAACATTCCGTACAGATCACCTGGCAGGACTAAAGATGTCACCACCAGGGATACATTTCAGAATGTAAATCATGTAGAGGAAAGATTTTACAATGGGCAAACACTGTCTAAATCATCTATATAAATGAGTATTGTAAACAATAACCAATTTATTCATTATGTTAGTTTCACTATAGTTCCTCTTTAAAGTTTGAAATCTTGCAAGGAGCTTATGTATAGTTAGTCATTAAAAGTATTAGCTGAAATACATTGTTAGTTTGAAGTCGATACATCTGCTCCACAACTAACTGGACTGTTCCTTTACGCAGTTTACCAAAGAATCAACATAAAAAATAGCTGTATCTAGTAGTTGGGGTCTTTATTTATTAGGCCTTGACTGTAATAGGATTTACAGTCCACGGTTCAAGCTGTGCCTATAAACATGCAATATAAGATAACATCTTTGTAAAGTACAATATCCTTACAGAGTTCAGTATTTTTTCTTTAAGCCTGCAGTCCATCTCTGGAATGAGAAATGTTAGATTTTCTCTAGAGGCAGTGCAATATTGCTCTTTATCAAACCATCGAGTCTAATTTAATTACCTAGGTTTTTTTTTTTCGGTGGCTTGGAATAGTGATAACTTCATGACGTCACAGGCTGCCGCAGAAGATAAAAATAGGAACGTTCAGAATGTATAATGAAACCAGCTCCTTCAAAATACTGAAAAGTGTTATCTAAATTTGGCGGTAATGGCTGTGTTATCTGTATTTTTTTATTGGGAAGGTAGAAATAAGTGAGAAAGTCATGAATTAGCTTCAAAACAAAGTACAATTTTAATTCTAGAGCTCAAAGTATGCTTATTATATTTTTATCTGGTCAGGGCCGGATTTACCATAAGGCACGTGCCTACAGGCGCCTGGTGATGGAAAGGCGGCTTAGTCCCCTCCCCTAGTGCTTCCCTCCCTCCTTCCCTATGCAGAGTCCTGATGAGAGTGTAAATGAGAGGTTACTCACCCAGCTCTCGGCATTCCACTGACAAGATCTGCTTTCAGTCAGGGCCAACTCTATCTACTTAATACTGAGGGTACCTCTGGCTACTTAATACTTGGGGAGACCTCTAGCTACTTGCTACTAATATTGAGGGTAATTCTGGATACCTAATGCTAAGGCGCACCAGTAGTTACCAATGATGGGTAAGGGAAGTAAGGGAGAAGTGACAGCTGGGACAGCCAGCACACTTGCAGTGCGGTTCAGCTGAGGGTTTGTAGGTTCATAGAGGGCAAAATCAAAGGTGCCAGGACATCTGTGTGCCTATAGGCTCCTGTGAGGTAAGTCCGGGCCTGTATCTGGTAGTCTGAAGTGTCCAGTACCTGGGAGGAAAAAAATAGACTGAATGACTATCGAATGCCTATGTCCAGGCCGCAGAGATGGATTAAGATGTAATGGGGCCCTAGGCAAGGTATGTGATTTGGCACCCCCTTGTGGTCCTTTTGGTGAGCTGAAATAAAGAGAGGACAAAGAAGGTGGCAGATCGGCCCCTTGGCACGACTAGGCCCCAGGCACCTGCCTATGTTGCCTGGTGGAGGATCCTGCTCTAGTCCAGGGGAGTAACAAGAGATACCTGCCCCCCCCCCCCCCTCCCCCGGCAAACAAGATTAGCCTAATACAATCCTATTACAAATTCCACCTGGAATTGCTGGATAAATCATCAGTTAGTGTGAGTACAAATAGGGGGGCAGCATTTGAGGAGTGGAAGAAGAGGTGAATGAGGCCTGCATGCTCCACCCTCCCTGATTCTGCCTTTTCGTGGAATCCCTGCATCTGTAATCCTGCACCTTCCCACTGTGATGTAAACACCGCTTTAACCTCCCTGGCGGTCTATTAACCTCCCTGGCGGTTTATTAAAATCCGCCAGGGGGCAGCAAATACCTTTTTTTTGGGGGGCTGGGGGGATGCTTAGCGGCATCCCCCCAGCCCCAAAGAACGGGATCTCCTGGAGTGCTTCCCCCGTTGCCATGGCGACGGGGCGGGATGACGTCACCGACGTCATCGACGTCGTGAGGTCAAAGGGGACTCTGATCCACCCCACAGCGCTGCCTGGCACTAATTGGCCAGGCAGCGCACGGGGTCTGGGGGGGGGGCGGCTGCGGCGACGCAGATAGCGGCGGATCGGCGGGTAGCGGCGGCGATCGGGCACTGCACGCAGCTAGCAAAGTGCTAGCTGCGTGCAGCAAAAAAAAAAATTATTCAAATTGGCCCAGCGGGGCCTGAGCGGCGACCTCCGGCGGTAATGGACATAATAATGCGTCCATACCGCTAAGGAGGTTAAAAACCGCCAGGGGGCAGCACAGAACTATTTTTAAATTTATTTATTTTTTAAATCATGTACCGAGCCTAGGCCTCGCTACATGATAGCCGTTGTACAGCGGCATCCCCCGCTTCGATCGCCTCCGGCGATCTTTGATCAGGAAATCCCGTTCAAAGAACGGGATTTCCTGAAGGGCTTCCCCCGATCCACCCCTCAGCGCTGCCTGGCACTGATTGGCCAGGCAGCGCACGGGGTCTGGGGGGGGGGGGGGGGCGGCGCGGCGAGGCAAACCGGGGCGATCGAGCGCGGAGCGTCGGCGATCGGAATGCACACGCAGCTAGCAAAGTGCTAGCTGCGTGTTGCAAAAAAAAAAAGTGAGTCAATCAGACCAGTAGGGCCTGAGAAATCCTCCTGCGCGGCATAGCCCGAGCTCAGCTCAGGAAGGTTAAATCCATGTTTAACATCCGGGGATCTTGGCACTTGCGTGCAAAGGGCTAGGTGCGGATGGGGTAAACTGGTAGTAATAAAGTGAACCTGGGGTGAAAATAAACGGATGAGAAAAACAATTGAATCTGTCCTTCTACTCCTAAAAATGACTTTTTTTTAGACATCTCATGGTTTTATTTTATGTAAAAACATTTACAAAGCAGATTTAATGCTTTATTGTCTCTGCTCAATTGCAGTGTCTAAAGCATCCCAGAGAGAGAATACATGAACTATCTTTCCCTTGCAGTCAGAAGCCCAATTATCTGCTTAGCAAACTGTTTTATAGCTCTTATTTGTTATCAGAGACGGATGCTATAAGCCCAACTGGGTCTGGACTGGAGAAAAACTGTCAATGCATAGTTGGATATTAAATCTTTCAGACAGGGAAAACAGAAAAGGAGCACAGCATAGGTGTCTGTGTTTTTGTCACTGTATTTACACATGTCTATTATCTCATCAGGTCTCATTATCTCATCAGGACTCACAGCTGCACTCTCCCCTCTCTTCTCTGGCGAAGCAGACAATCGACACGCAACAAATTGAGATGCGTCTGGGCATCCAATTGCATGGCTCCGAAGGCGTGGCTTAGTGGTGGCACGCGATTTGCGCTGAGGGGGACGAAAGATCCCAGTGTCGGCGGCGGTGACGACGGCAAGAGCTGGGCATCATGAATGGGCAGCCGCTGGCCAGGCAGCAATCATGGTGGAGAGGCTGGAGCCATGGGGCAGGCTGAGGCAGCGAGAAGCATCAGCTGCCCACAGTCAGCCAGGCAAGCAGATCAGCTGAGCTGACAGTCCCCCAATGTTTGACTCTGCCCTCCGCTGCGCCAGGGATCATAGTGAATGAGCAGTACGTGGCTCATTGGTTCAGGAACAAGTGGATTGCTGCAGCATTGAAGCAGAGTTTAATAGCTAAGGTATGCATTGTGTGCTGCAATGTGTAAGGGGTATTACTTTTGCACTGCCCACCCAGTATGTCACTATCTGTACTTAGAGGAGCTTACAATCTAATCCCTGCTGCCATGTCACTAGCTGTCCTCAGAAGACCTTACCGTTTTATTCATCCCCGCCATTATGACACTAGCTGTCTCAGAACAGCTTGCAGTCTAATCCATCCCCGCTGTCATGTCACTAGCTGTCCTCAGAGGAGCTGACAATCTAACCACTCTCATCAATTAAGCCACTGGGGTAAAAGTATTATGTTACGGGGGAAAGGGGGGGGGGGCGGCTGGTGATAGTCAGCTTAGGGCGGTAAAAAGTACAAATCCAGTCCTGCTCATGTCATCTCGGGTACACTATAAATTACTGTTTCAGAAAGCATATAATACACAGAAACTGAAAGTGACTTGTTTATCACAGAAACCAGTTATTATTGTGGCAGGGAGTCACCAACAATCATTGCACTTTACTGAATTGCCCAACTTAAATGAAATAATGGCCATTAGACACATTATTTTCTGTCAGCCAAACCCTCAATTGCACCTGTCTCTATCAATGGATTGACACAGCAAACGTGTTACACAGGTGGTACTGCCTACTACCGCCACAGAGAGCAGGTTAATGCAGCAAAGGATTATGGAAAAGCAAACAGCTTTACAAGAAAAACACAGGTGACCGATTTATTTTCTATAACAATGGTTATAGAAGGTTTGCTGACACAACTGCAAACGTTCTTTTTATATTGGTAATGCAAAAGAATAACTAGGAATTTGCCTTATGTATAATACAGCAGCCATAATAAGCTTTGGTAAAGCCACAAAAGCGGAAAAGATAATGCAATCTTCTTTCTGCAGTTCACAAAACAAAAGATACTAGAAAACAATGAGAAGCGATTTGTGCAATTCAAATTTACATGCAAACTACCCACAATTCCGGTGGTGCATAAGCCAAACGAAGAGGTTAACTGGCATTTGCATGTAGTTTTACTCCATGAAAGGCCCGGAAATGCTTTTTCATGTGTTGAGTATTTTGAATATATACAAAATCACTGAGATATCTTAAAGAGGAACATTTTACTAAAAAGTCACATAAGATTTCTGGCAGATTCCACCTTTATTTATAAGCTCATTACAATTCTAGGGATATACTGTATAATGGAATGCAAGCATAACGCGTGCATGAAATCGGGTTTGTGCACTCGTTGCCTAGTGTGAAAGAGCCCTAAAGGACTCGCCTAAGGCCCAGATTGAATACTCGATTGCCCAAAATTGGTATCAGACTCAATCTTTGTGAAAAAAGAGACATGCTTTTACTTTAGACCACAAATGTATATTTGACCTAATAGATGAGAAGATCCAAAATGCTTCTAATGACTCTTGATTTAACCCCAAGAAGAGAGCACTAGTATGATATGGCTTTAAAAACTTGAAATTCTATTTGGGCCCAACATCCATGGGGTCTTCTCTCATACCAGACTATCATTTGCCTAACCCAGGCATGGGCAAACTCGGCCCTCCAGCTTTTATGGAACTAAAGTCCCAAAATGCATTTGCCTTTATGATTCATGACTGTGGCTGTCAGACTCCTACAATGCATTGTGGGACTTGTAGTTCCTTAACAGCTGGAGGGCCAAGTTTGCCCATGCCTGGCCTAACCTGACTTGCCATGTAGTAGCAATTCAGGACCGTCAGGCCTCCATATTGGCCTCAATTCACTAAGCAGTTCAGACTAGTCTACAGATGTTTTATTAGTCTACTGATGGTTTGGTGTAATGTTTTAGACCTGTTTTTAGACCTGGTCTAACATTCAGTAATTGCACAATTCATAAAGGCAAACAAGGAGTAACCACACCCACTTTTTCTGACAGAGATTAGACCGGCTAATTTCTGTTGGTAAAGTAATTCTGTGAGGTATTTTAGATGTGAGGATGGAAACTTTTGAATGAATTATGCAGGAGTTTAATTGTATGCAGAGGAGAGCTCATCAAAGGAGAAGGATGTCATTCATAGCTACTTGTTTGTGAATTGCATCTTTTGGTCGTTTCCCCTGCTTTACCCACCTAATTACCAAATGGTTTAGACCAGGTCTAAAACATTTGGTAATAGTGAATTCCCCTTTGATGCAACTGACCAAACCATCAGTAGACTAAAAACCATCAGTGGACTAATCTAAACTGCTTAGTGAATTGAGGCCATAGTCTTTGTAGGGTAAGAATTTTCCTGGAAATACGTGGCAGCCTATTATGCTCAATAAAACACATTAATGCTCTCTGCAAGGGACACAATACAGATACTGAGAAAACTGAGAAATAATAATTTTTTTCAATTATTATTCAGAATAAGAATAATTTATTTCGTCAAGTACAAACTGGGGTTTGTACCCGGAATTGGTTTTGGCTCATACAGGTTCTGGAAGGATGGGGGGATAATGTCCAAGTGCCGAGGCTGCCATACTACGGCGCCACCAGTCGCAATCATCTGACATCCCTAAGGAGACATGGGGGAGGGGGACAGAGGGAGGTGAAGGTTCAGCAGTGATGGCCCAGTTCTTCATGAAAGAAACCTTCAGTGATGGCTGACGCTGCTAAGGATCTCAAATGCTTACATCTGGCATCTGACAGTGCTGGCCAAGGTGTTCCAGTTCAAAAGGTGCAATAGTGTTCATGACAGTGGTGGGTCCCAACTCCTGGCAGCATTCAGCAGGGCTGGTCAAGATAATCTTGCTGTTAAAGAAGCGTCTGGCCGCGATAGCCCTTACTTCCGGTTTAGTGGCTGGCATCATAGGGGGCTGAATCAGAGGTGTCCCTGCCGCGGTGGAGCCAATGGATGGATGGATGGATGGAGCCAGCATCCAGCAATGCCATACCTTTCCCAATCAGCGCGGTGTCGTACCTCAAGTGGAGCCCCGACTTCCTGGGTAGCAGCATTGGACTCCACAAGGCCTGTACCTGCACAGACAATGGACCCAGGCAGCTTCAAGATAGAAAAACTCCAGGTCCCAGGCTCCCCATGACCCGCACTAGCGACCCAGGCTACATCAGACCACACTGCACACCTTCAGGGGGAAAACAAGGTGAATTGGTAGGGAAAAGGGAAGAAAAAAAAAGTAAAAGCCAGAATCCTGTAGCCATGGATTAAGGCGCAAGCTTCCTGAGCTGCAGTTTTCTCATTATTCACGTTAAAATGCGTTTAGAGTAAAATAATTCTCAGAAAAATGTACCACCTAAAGAAATCCTAATTTGTGGCGAAAAAAAAAACCCAAAACAAGGTATAGATAATTTAATTGTGATAAGTAGTGATAAAGTTATTGGCGAATGAAATGGAGGATCGCTGAAAGGTGAAAATTGCTCTGGTCTATTAGGGTAAAAACCCTTGGGGGTGAAGTGGTTAAAGTGGTATAAAAACTCTGACATAACATTCAATAAAAAATCTAATGATCATTTCTCAGCTCTCTGCTTCTCAGCTCAGTACAGTAATGTTTCAGCACAGGCTGCTGGCTGTATACTAATTGTAGCAACAGGAATTACCTTGATAGGATCTAGAGGCTTCTCCCTCCTGCTGTAAGTACCTCCCAGGTGACGTTTTTAAAGTTACAGGTCCTCTTTAAAAGTTATTGTAAAGAGAAGATGAAAATGATATCCTATGAGATAACTCCGGAGAAAAAGTTAATTGCATATGTGCTAAAGTGAATTGAATAAGTCCCACTGATAGCCATGTGATCACTTTGATCATGTGACAGTTTTATAAGGCTCTGATTGGTTGTAAACACTTCCTGTTTTAGCTTACACAGGAAACAGAAGTGAAACATGATCATGGCCAGCAGATTAAAGTTTTACAAATCTATCACATAATTAGACTGATCAAATGCTTCTCTATGAGACCTTTTAGGGCCTGAGCCCACTAATGCAGTTGTGTGCAGTTGTGTCCGCTTTTCAGCATCTGTAACATTGATGTGCTGATGCTGAAAAGCGGACACAACTGCGCACAACTGCGTTAGTGGGCTCCGGCCCTTACAGATGCATCAGATCCCTGAAACATCAGATCAGCAGGCTTCTGAGCACTTCCCTTAAAGGGAACCCAAGATAAGAGTGTTATGATGACTGCAATATTTATTTCCTTGTTAACAATTTCAGTTGTCTGGCAGTCAAAATCCTGGAATAAGCATATGGCTGAGTCAGAGTACCTGATCTGCTGCATGCTTGTTCAAGATCTATGGCTAAAAGTATTAAAGACACAGGATCAGGAGACTGCCAGGCAACTGGTATTGTTTAAAAGGAAATAAAATAGCAGCCTTCATATCACTCTCACCTCGGGTTCCCTTAAAGTGGACCTGAACTCTTGCACAGGACAGAAGGATATAGAGAACATAAGAACATAGAGAAATGCACCCTGTATGTATTTAGAGAGTTTAGCCAGTTGACAAAATCATATATAAAGCCTCTGTGTGTGACAGTACTTTGTATGGTTCTGATCCAGCTCTGAAACATGGCTAAAGAAGAAACTTAACCACTTCAGCCCTCAGTCGTTTTCACTTTATGCATCCGAGCAATGTTCACCTCCCATTCATTAGCCTATAACTTTATCACTACTTATCACAATGAACTGATCTACATCTTGTTTTTTCCGACACCAATTAGGCTTTCTTTGGGTGGTACATTTTGCTCAGAGCTACCTTACTGTAAATGCATTTTAACAGTAAGAAAAAGAAAAAAACTGAAAAAATTTATTATTTCTCAATTTTCGGCCATTATAGTTTTAAAATAATACATGCCTCCATAATTAAAACCCACGTATTGTATTTGCCCATTTGTCCCTTTGTTACACTGTTTAAATTATGTCCCTATCACAATGTATGGCGACAATATTTTATTTGGAAATAAAAGTGATTTTTTTCCGTTTTGCATCCATCACTACTTACTAAGCTTATAATAAAAAAAATAGAAATATTTCATCTTTACATAGATATTAAAAAAGTTAAGACCCTTAGGTAAATATTTATGTGTGTGTTTTTTTTATTGTAATTTTTTTTTATTATTAAACATTTTATTTGGGTATTTTTGGGAGGGTGGGATGTAAATAGTAATTTTTTTAATGTAAATATATGTTTTTGTTTTTTTTTCATGTAGATGTAGTTTTACTTTTTGGCCACAAGGTTTGTTTACATGACGTAGATCTAAGCGTAACATGTACGCTTAGAGGGACGTAGGGGGACGTAGGAGGCAGAAAAAACAAGGCTTTCGAGAGAAGCTGTCGCTTTTTCTGCAGGGGAGAGGAATCAGTGATCGGGCACCATGGCCAATTAATTGATTCCTGGGCTAACGATCCGCATTCAGGAGTGCGCGTGCACGCACGCGATCGGCCACGGGAGCGCACATGGCCTCCTGGACGTAGCTCTACGTCCAGTAGGAGAAAGTGGTTAAAGTTTCGAAAGCTTGCAAAGGAATCTTGTACAGTTAATCATGAAAGGTATCACCTAAACAACTTTTTTTGTTATGTCTTCGGATTCTCTCCATGACTAATACCAGACCACACGCAACTGGCTTTAGCCAGGCTAATTCCCCCTCATCTGTGTCTAATCATCTAATCACAAGTTGTAATTTGATCTCTTCCATGTCACCTGACTACCATGGCAGATAAGCTGATTTGAAAGCACAGGATGTTAACAATATGTCTGCTTCCATGAAAGCAGGAAGTAGACACATTGCAGATTTATTTCAGGATTTGTATCAGCTGTAACAAAGAAATGTTTTTTCTTTCAAGTGAACCTGAGGTGGGGATCTAAATTAAAAAACAATGCTACATGATCCGGGGAAGCTGGGTTGATCAGGCAGCCACCATGCCCGCCGCTCCTATGGCCTGCATCCCCTTTGTTTCGATTTTGTGACCCCTGGAAGAGCTGTACTGTGTCTTTCACACTCAGCACAGCGAGCAGGGAGGTGGGGGAGTGGCAGGGGGAGCTGCCAGGGAGAGACAGAGCTGCCCAATGGCAGCTGGGGATAGCCTGCAGGAATGCCCCCAGTGGGGGTTTGAGCAGGGAGTACCTCTCCTCCCTTGCCCTCGAGATTGGCAACAATTGCTTGTCGCCAATTTCAAGGGGATGATATCGCGACGGGGGGAGGGGCATCGAGTGGCGTGGGGGACGCACAGAGGCATGTCCTGCAGCAGGGAACTTGACTCTGTGTCCCATCAGCCCCCCTGCCACACCGCCTCAGATGCACTTTAACGGTTATTATGCTGTTGCATATCTTTTAGAGCAGAAAGGAAGTTTTGAGTTCAGATCCGCTTAAAAGAATTTTAATTACACCAGACCCTGACCATTTCATTTACAAATAATAACCTAGGATCCATGCTTTATATATTTGACGGATAGTGTAAAGGTTAAGGGCTCTGCCTCTGACACAGGCAACCTGGGTTCGAATCTCAGCTCTGCCTGTTTAGTAAGCCAGCACTAGTGATTGGCCGAACCTCTGATTTTAGGTTCGCGAACCGGGTTCGCGAACTTCCGCGGAAGGTTCGGTTCGCGGAAAAGTTCGCGAACCGCAATAGACTTCAATGGGGAGGCGAACTTTGAAAAATAGAAAAAATTATGCTGGCCACAAAAGTGATGGAAAAGATGTTTCAAGGTGTCTAACACCTGGAGGGGGGCATGGCGGAGTGGAATACATGCCAAAAGTCCCGGGAAAAAATCTGGATGTGACGCAAAGCAGCGTTTTAAGGGCAGAAATCACATTGAATGCTAAATTGCAGGCCTAACGTGCTTTAAAACATCTTGCATGTGTATACATCAATCAGGGAGTGTAATTAGAGTACTGCTTCACACTGACACACCAAACTCACTGTGTAACGCACCGCAAATAGCTGTTTGTTGTGTGTTGTGACGGCCGTGCTGGACTACTGCGCAACATGGCGAGATTGCTCTTCCTCACTCAGTGACGTCAAGTAATGTATGACTTCCTTCTCAACTTTCCATGGCACTGTTAAAAAGCTTACGTTTTGTTTTTAAATTACATTTTCTACTTGCTGTGTACTTGTTCAGTACCGCTACAATGAGAATCCTATGGAGGCGGGCAAGTCTGACATTGTGACCCCGGTTAAAGGCCGGGGAATGAGGGATGGAATCCGGTGTGGAGCCTGAGCAACGCTACACATCCAAGGAGGGCAGCAGGCAGGCATGCCCGCCCGCCCCGAGGTACTGACCAAAAATAACAATAGAGGAGGAAGACTTTCGAGGCCCTGCTGTGTATTTGAAATGAATGTACTTTAAATCCTTTAACGAGAACCAGTTATGGCGGGCAAGGATGACACCACATTCCTTTCACGAGAATCATATGGAGGCGGGCAAGTCTGCCATTTGTGACCCCGGGTAATGGCCGGGGAATGAGGGATGGAATCCGGTGTGGAGCCTGAGCAACGGCTACCACTGCACATCCAAGGAGGGCAGCAGGCAGGCATGCAATACAGGACTTTGAGGCCCTACTTGTAATGAATCAACTTTAAATCCTTTAATGGGAATCCGTTATGGAGGGCAAGTCTGCCATTGTCACCGCGGGGAATGAAGGTTGGATTCCGGCCCGAAGTGGGAGCCTGCTGAGACCCATGCTGTAGCTGCCCTGACCGTGCTTTGCAGACCAGGCATCTGTGGTCAGATGGACCCTTGAGCCAGCTGAAGACAAACCAAGTCGAAAGCATTTGCCAAGAATGTTTTACGGAGGGCAATTTTTGTTGGCATTTTTGTAAATTGTTTGAAAATGTAGATGGTTGTATTTTTAAATTGTTTGAAACTTTAGATGGTTGTATTGCGTTCCGGAGTTGGAGCCTGATCAACGGCTACCACCACACATCCAGGCAAGGAGGGCAGCAGGCAGGGAGGCATGCACGCCCGCCCCGAGGTAGTGACCAAAAATAACAATACAGGACTCAGGAGGACCTTTTGAGGCCCTAATTGTAATGAATCAACTTTAAATCCTTTAACGGGAATCCGTTATGGAGGGCAAGTCTGATGGTGCCTTCACTGCGATTCACCAGGTTGGTCTCCGGCGAGAATCCGTTATGGAGGGCAAGTCTGCCATTGTCACCGCGGGGAATGAAGGTTGGATTCCGGCCCGAAGTGGGAGCCTGCTGAGACCCATGCTGTAGCTGCCCTGACCGTGCTTTGCAGACCAGGCATCTGTGGTCAGATGGACCCTTGAGCCAGCAGAAGACAAACCAAGTTGAAAGCATTTGCCAAGAATGTTTTACGGAGGGCAATTTTTGTTGACATTTTTGTAAATTGTTTGAAAATGTAAATGGTTGTATTTTTAAATTGTTTGAAACTTTAGATGGTTGTATTTTTAAATTGTTTGAAACTTTAGATGGTTGTATTTTTAAATTGTTTGAAACTGTATCCATTCAAGTGCAAGTTATGCACTGACTGCCAGGTATAATGTGCAGTCACAGATGCAGTGAAAGGTATGCAGTGACTGCAAACAGCCGTTTGTGTAGTGACGGCCGTGCTGGACTGGTGCGCACCATGACGAGAGTGCAGGTGATGGTGGCTTTTCAGCCCATATGCTCGCCCGGCTGATGTATGTGAATGACAGTGACTGAACAGTGACTGTCCAGCTGATCAAATTTGGTCTGACCACAATGAAACAACGACCTTATTATCTTTGGTGTGCCACCCCCACCCGAGACACTCATATAGTCGGCGGTCATTGCTTCATTGTGATACGCAAGTCCCTTCACCGCGGCAAGGTAATGATCACGAAGGGGGATGGGCACATGTACATGCCTTTTGTTTATTGTTGCAGCCGCCTGCAGTTCAGCCATAAAAATTAGGCAGGCATGTGCATGCCCAAGAAAAATTAGTATAGCGGCCACTGCTAGCAGCGGCCTTAAAAATTCTGGAATCCGCCTAGAGTCCTGGACCCTGGTGGTGGTGGCGGCGGAGAAGGCAGTCAAACGGCCTGCAGGCAGAGATGCTGTCCGTGGGGACTGACTTAGTCTTCGGTCGTGCAATAGCCCTCAGGGATCCATGCCTCGTTCATTTTGATAAAGGTCAGGTACTGAACACTGTCATGACTTAGGCGACTTCTCTTCTCAGTGACAATGCCTCCAGCTGCACTGAAGGTCCTTTCTGACAGGACGCTTGCGGCAGGGCAAGAGAGAAGTTGTATGGCAAATTGGGACAGCTCTGGCCACAGGTCAAGAATGCGCAACCAGTAGAGCAAGGGTTCATCCTCGCTGCTCGCAGTCGCAGTGTGTACATCCACACTTAAGGCAAGGTAGTCGGCTACCTGCCGGTCCAGGCGTTGGTGGAGGGTGGATCCCGAAGGGCTACTGGGAGGCGTTGGAGTAAAGAATGTCCGCATGTCCGACATCACCCCGAGATCGCTGGAGCGGCCTGTCCTTGCCTGCGTGGACTGGTGAGGAGGAGGAGGAATACTGCCAGTGGTACCTTTATTGCGTTGTACTGTCACATCACCCTTAAATGCATTGTAAAGCATCATTGACAGCTTGTTCTGCAAGTGCTGCATCCTTTCCGCCTTGTGTGGAGTTGGTAACAGGTCTGCCACTTTGTGCCTGTACCGAGGGTCTAGTAGCGTGGCCACCCAGTACAGGTCATTCCCCTTGAGTTTTTTGATACGGGGGTCCCTCAACAGGCTGGACAACATGAAAGAGGCCATCTGCACAAAGTCGGATCCAGACGTACTCTCCATCTCCTTTTGCTCTTCCACAGTGAGGTCACGCAACTCATCTTCCTCCCCCCAGCCACGGACAATACCACGGGAACGTGGAGCAGCAGAAGCCCCCTGTGACGGCTGCTGCGGTTGTTCTTCTGCCGCCTCTTCCTCCTCCACAGAAACACCTTCCTCATAATCATCCGAGTCTGACTCCTCTCCTTCCCCACATGACTCCTCTTTTTCCTCCTCCTCCCCCCTCTGTGGTGCCGCAGGTGTTGAGGAAACCTGTGGTTCGGCTGAAAATTGGTCCCACGACTCCTCCTGCCGTAGCTGTTCCTGTTCCCGCTCCTCCACAGCTTCATCCACAACTCTACGCACGGCACGCTCCAGGAAGTAAGCGTAGGGGATCAAGTCACTGATGGTGCCTTCAGCGCGACTCACCAGGTTGGTCACCTCCTCAAACGGCCGCATGGTCCTGCATGCATTTCGCATGAGTGTCCAGCTGTTGGGCCACAACATCCCCATCTTCCCAGATTGTGTCCTTCTACTGTAGCTGTACAGGTACTGGGTGACGGCTTTCTCCTGGTCTAGCAGGCGAGAGAACATGAGCAGGGTGGAATTCCAGCGAGTCGGGCTATCGCATATCAAGCGTCTCACCGGCAAGTTGTTTTTCCGCTGAATGTCCGCAAGCCGTGCCATAGCCGTATAAGACCGCCGGAAATGCCCACACAACTTCCTGGTCTGCTTCAGGACGTCCTCTAAGCCTGGGTACTTTGAGACAAATCTTTGCACGACCAGATTCAGCACATGTACCATGCAGGGTACATGTGTCAGCTTTCCCAAATTCAAAGCGGAAAGGAGATTGCTGCCGTTGTCACACACCACGTTGCCGATCTCCAGCTGGTGCGGGGTCAGCCATTGCTCCACCTGTTTGTTAAGAGCAGCCAGGAGAGCTGCTCCAGTGTGACTCTCCGCTTTGAGGCAAGACATGTCTAAAATTGCGTGACACCGTCGTACCTGGCATGCAGCGTAGGCTCTGGGGAGATGGGGCTGTGTAGCTGGAGAGGAAGAGGAGATGGCAGCACCGCTAGAGTTCAACTGACACTCAGCTGAGGAGGAGGAGGGTGACAGCGAAGAGGATGTAGCTGGAGGAGAAGGAGAGGAGGTGGCAGGAGGCCTGCCTGCAAGCCGTGGAGGTGTGACAAGTCGGTCCGCTGCGCAGCCACTTACTCCCTGCTTGCTGCCATCGGTCACCAGGTTGACCCAATGGGCTGTGTACGTAATGTAGCGGCCCTGCCCGTGCTTGGCAGACCAGGCATCCGTGGTCAGGTGGACCCTTGACCCAACGCTCTTTGCAATAGATGACACCACTTGCCTCTGAACTGCACGGTACAGTTTGGGTATGGCCTTTTCGTGAAAAATAAGTGCGGCCTGGTATCTTCCACTGCGGTGTCCCAATGGCCACAAATTTACGGAAAGCCTCTGACTCCATCAACTTGTATGGTAATAGCTGGCGAGCTAATAGTTCCGCCACACCAGCTGTCAGATGCCGGGCAAGAGGGTGACTGGCCGAAATTGGCTTCTTCCGCTCAAAGACTTCCTTCACGGACACCTGGCTACTGCTGTGGGCAGAGGAGCAGGAACCGCTCAAGGGCAGAGGCGGTGTGAAGGAGGGTGGCTGTGAAGGTTCAAGGGAGAAAGCGGATGAAGACGATGCACCTGAAGGAGGAAGAGGAGAAGGAGGGTGGCTTGTCTTTTGAGGGGTGCTGCTTTTCCTCAGGTGTTCTTCCCATAGCTGTTTGTGCCTTTTCTCCAGGTGCCTTCGTAAGGCACTTGTCCCTACGTGAGTGTTGGCCTTTCCACGGCTCAATTTTTGGAGGCAGAGAGAACAGATGGCTTTGCTCCTATCTGAGGCACACACCGTAAAATATTTCCAAACCGCAGAGCCCCCCTGGGATTATGGCACGACCGGTGGCATCAACAGCTGACCTTGAAGGGCATGTTGGCTGGCTGGCCATAGCTGGCGATACATGGCGCCGGACACTGCCCCCAGCTGTTTCTGAGGACGAGCTCCCTCTGCTTCTATCATGGAGTCGTCTCCTCCTACTCCTCTCTGGCTCCCCCTCTGAACTGTCCCCCTGGTCATCTCCTCTATTGGGTCCATACGTGACATCCGTATAATCGTCATCATAATCCTCCTGCCCAGCTTCGCTTTTCTCAGACACCTCCTCAACTGCACCAACTTCAGGTGGATCATCATGCCCCTCCTCACACATTATGTCCATACTATCGCCACCTAACTCAGACGTATGAGGTGGTGTACCTGCGTCTTCTTCTTGTTGTTGCAGTAGTGGCTGTGAATCAGTGATTTCACCACCACCACCACCAAATAACTCCTGCGAAGTGTCAAATGCAGCGGATGTGGCGCTTGTTGTAGCGCTGGTGGCTTCGGGAGATGAGGTTTTCTGTGTTAAATACTCAATCAAGTCCTCACAATTTTGGGAAGTGATGGCACGTGCCTTCTTCTGAGCACTGTACTTTGGTCCAGGTCCACACGAAATCACAGCAACACCACCTCGCACAGACCTGCCAGTGCCAGGTGGCCTTCCTCTGGGTCTGCCTCTACCTCTTCCTCTACCTGGTTTGTCCATTTTGTCCATCTCGGGGGGAAGCTAGGTATATGCAGTGAGGTGAGTTCACTCAACCCAAAGGTAGTTATATATGCAGTGAGGTGAGTTCACTGAACACAGAAGGTAGCTATGTGCAGTGAGGTGAGTTCACTCAACCCAAAGGTAGTTATATATGCAGTGAGGTGAGTTCACTGAACACAGAAGGTAGCTATGTGCAGTGAGGTGAGTTTACTCAACCCAAAGGTAGTTATATATGCAGTGAGGTGAGTTCACTGAACACAGAAGGTAGCTATGTGCAGTGAGGTGAGTTCACTCAACCCAAAGGTAGTTATATATGCAGTGAGGTGAATTCACTGAACACAAAAGGTAGCTGTATGCAGTGAGGTGAATTCACTGAACACAAAAGGTAGCTATATGCAGTGAGCTGAGTTCACTCAACCCAAAGGTAGTTATATATGCAGTGAGGTGAGTTCACTCTACAGAAAAGGTAGATATGCAGTGAGGTGAGTTCACTCAACTTAAAAGGTAGTTATATGCAGTGACGCAAGTTCACTCAACACAAAAGGTAGTTATGTGCAGCGAGGTGGGTTCACTCAACACAAACGTAGGTGTATGCAGTGATGAGGTGGGTTAACTAAACACAACAGGTACTAGTAGTAGGTAAATGCAGTACTGGGTAGGTAGTACAATGTGCAGCTCCCTGTCACACACACAGGTGTCACTGAATGTGCTGCTGAATGCTGGTGGGCTGCTGGCAGTGGGACACACAGTATGGATTAGCAATGCTGTCTAAGCAACACAAGTGTATCACACACACAGGTAGTAGTCACTGAATGTGCTGCTGCTGCTGCTGGCAGTGGGACACACAGTATGAATTAGCAATGCTGTCTAAGCAACACAAGTGTATCACACACACAGGTAGTAGTCACTGAATGTGCTGCTGCTGCTGGCAGTGCCAGTGGGACACACAGTATGAATTAGCAATGCTGTCTAAACAACACAAGTGTATCACACACACAGGTAGTAGTCACTGAATGTGCTGCTGCTGCTGCTGGCAGTGGGACACACACAGTATGAATTAGCAATGCTGTCTAAACAACACAAGTGTATCACACACACAGGTAGTAGTCACTGAATGTGCTGCTGCTGCTGGCAGTGGGACACACAGTATGAATTAGCAATGCTGTCTAAACACCACAAGTGTCAGTTTCAAACACAGAAAAAAAAAATTGATCACAGCAGGATGAGCTCTGAAAAGAGCTTTTCTGGGGCGCTATTATAGCAATAAGATTCAGCTAAGCAAGCTAAGAAGGCAAGAGCCTGACAAACCTGTCCCTAGGAGAACAAGTCTGCAGCAGCTGTCCCTATTCTGTCTCTAGCAGGCACACGAGTGAGGCTAATGGCCGCCGGAGCCTGCCTTATATAAGGGGGGTGGGGCTCCAGGGCTTAGCGTAGCCTGATTGGCTACAATGCGCCTGCTGACTGTGATGCAGAGGGTCAAAGTTGACCCTCATAGAGCATTATGGGGCGAATCGAACTTCCGGGAAAGTTCGCCTTCGCCGGCGAAGGCGAACCACCCGATGTTCGCCTGGAACCGTTCGCCGGCGAACCGTTCGGCCCACCTCTAGCCAGCACCAATTCAGTAGGAGACCTTGGGCAAGACTCCTTAACACTGCTACTGCCTATAGAGTGCGTCCTGGCAATTTTAGTCCGCCAGGAGAAAAGCGCAATGTAAATGTTCTGTGTCTGTCTGTCTGTCTGTCTGTTCTAGATTGTGCCAGCTGAACTGCTCTCTGTCCGAGTCTTTATTAGTGATCTGTGAAGAAAGAACAGGCTGCGGAGAAAGAATAATGACATGTCCAGCTAGGAGAGGACCGTGAAAATCAGAACATTTAATCCTGCAATACTGTTGATTTTTTTTAGATTGATTCCCAGATGGGCTATTTCAGTAATTGTCTATGGAGGAACATTGAATTCTCCTCACCATGATGTCTCCAAAGTTCACGGCTGCAATGTATTTCTGCCATAATAGCTACGTTTGTGCACTGCTTCCTTCTCCACCACTGTGATATGTAAAAAAAAAAAGATTATGTAGAGGGTAATTTGTGCAATTTGCTCTTAACGTTGTATAACAAAGACGTAAGGTCATATAAAAAAAAAAAAAAGCTTGCTGCAAAGTCGCAGAAATAACAGAGTTTAAAGCAGAACTTCAAACATTAAACTAACATTAGCCCGCAGGAAGGAAAAAACTCACCAGTCTGATGTGTGAATTACAAGATATGGGGCCTGATGCACTAATCCTCCGTAACGTTGCTGTGTGCCGGGAAAGCTTGGCTATTTTACCGTTACTAGCGCAGGTGGAGCACCGGCCGTCAACTCATTAGCACCTTGCACGTTGCCGGGTTAATGTTCCCGTTGCTATGGTAACATGTGGGGTAATGCGCGTTCCACTAATAGGTTAATGGCCGGTGCTACTCCTGCGCTATTAATGGCAAAATTGCTCTGCGCTCTCTGCCCACAGCATCTTCACCAGACTTTAGTGCATCAGGTCCATGGCAACAGTCATCTCTAAAAACAGGCCATTGCTTTTCGCCCTTGTCACATGGAAAACAAGACAGTCCTATTCCAGCGACTAAAAACAGTGGCCTAGCTACAGGGGATGCAAAGGTTGTGACTGAACCTCTGACACTGTGGTTGTCCTTGGCAGGTTTTGGTGCGCCACATCAATTGTTATGTATATAGTGCTTGGGGGGCCAATGTAAAACTCACACTGGGATCCGAAGCTCCTTAGCTACGCCCAGGGGCGTTCCTAGGATCCTTGGAGATCGGTGGCACCTGGGGGCACTAGGTGGGGGGTATATGGGCGTGGTCATGCAGTGAGTGGGCGTGGCCATGGGTGGGGCCAATCGTACATTAGATTAGGACAGCGGTGGCGAACTTTTTGGAGCCCCAAACTGCAACCCACGAGTCACTTATCTATCGCAAAGTGGCAACAGCAATTTAAACTATATACTATACAAACGTTTTAACACATACATGAACATTATGGAAAATCCAAGTTGAAAAACTGTGAAGATAAACAATTTCATCCATCCTACTGCTGAAAAAATATATTCATTTTTTTAGAACCTCCCAGTTTTATTTTCTGTTTTAAAAAGCTAAAAAAAGTAGGTTTAATGCTATTGTCTCATATGATGATGATTCAGCTTTTCCCATAGTCTCACAGTTAGCAATCATGTTAGCAAACCCCCAACAAGACAAATTCAGCCATCATGAGGCCCTTATCAAGACAAATTCAGAAATCATGAGGCCCCCAACAAGACAAATTCAGCAATCATGAGGCCCCAACATGACAAAGTCAGCAAGCGTGAGGCCCCCAACAAGACAAATTCAGCAATCATGAGGCCCCCAACAAATCATGAGGCCCCCAACAAGACAAATTCAGCAATCATGAGGCCCCAACATGACAAAGTCAGCAAGCGTGAGGCCCCCAACAAGACAAATTCAGCAATCATGAGGCCCCCAACAAATCATGAGGCCCCCAACAAGACAAATTCAGCAATCTTGAGGCCCCCAACAAGACAAATTCAGCAGTTATGAGGCACATAAATAGACAGCATTTCACATAAATAGGCAGAATGCCCCCTTAATATAGTAGACACCTCTCACCTGGCTTCTGAATTCTCCTGTACTGGCTGCTGTGCCTGGCAATACTGTTTTTGGCTGGATTGGGGATGATGTGTGAGTTTAAAATCCTGGCAGTGATGCTGTGGCCTAGCTGGCGGTGATGCTGTGGCTGGGTTGGCTGGCAGTGATGCTGGGCTGTGCTTGGCTGGTTGAAGTAAATGCTGGCCTGACTGGTGGTGATGCTGTGGCCTTTTTGACAGTGATTCTGGGCTGGTTGGCTGGTGGTGATGCTGGGCTGGCTGGCCTGGATAGTTTAGGTAGCGACAGGTGCCCCCTAGTTAAGGTAGCGCCAGGAGTACCCCAGTTTAGGTAGTGACAGGACCCCCCCCAGTTCAGGTAGGGACAGGAGCCCCCAAGCTCATTTAGTGACAGGAGCCCCCCAGTTAGATAGTGAGTGACAGCAGGGACCCCCAGTTAGATAGTGAGTGACAGCAGGGACCCCCAGTTAGATAGTGAGTGACAGCAGGGACCCCCAGTTAGATAGTGAGTGACAGCAGGGACCCCCCGTTAGGTAGTGAGTGACAGCAGGGACCCCCAGTTAGGTAGTGAGTGACAGTAGGGACCCCCGTTAGGTAGTGAGTGAGTGACAGGGACCCCCGTTAGGTAGTGAGTGACAGTAGGGACCCCCGTTAGGTAGTGAGTTAGAGACAGGGACCCCGTTAGGTAGTGAGTGACAGCAGGGACCCCCGTTAGTTAGTGAGTGACAGCAGGGACCCCGTTAGGTAGTGAGTGAGTGACAGCAGGGACCCCCGTTTAGTGCCAGGCGCGCTCCCCACCCCACCTACCTTGCCGGGTGTTCCGACGTGATATAAAGTGTTGGAGCACCGGCCGCGTCAGACCTCAGGATCAGCGGGCGACCCGACCAGATAGAGCGGGCGCCGGGCACAAATATGCGGAAGTGATGTCACTTCCGCATATCAGCAGTGTCCGCTAGGTCCTAGCGCCCGCTCTATCTGGTCGCCCGGCGCTGATCGAGGTCTGACGCTGCTGTGTGGCAGTGGGGACAGCTGGGGGGCAGCGGCGGCCGGGAGATCCGTGGCACCCCAGGACAGATTGGGGGCACGGGCCCCCCCAAAATAGGGTCTAGCGACGCCCCTGGCTACGCCATTGCCTGGGCCCCAGCACCCAAGGGTCCACACTGAAGGCCCTCTTTCATCCTTCCAACTAGCTCTTCATGCTTGCTTTACAATTTTGAATAGTGTTAAAGAGTACCTGAACCGTGTAACACAGCATCTGATGCAGCAAACTCTGGTAAAGTTGACGTGTGAAGGGAACACACAGCAATTTTACTTTTACTAGCACAGGGGAAGCCACGGTAACACAGCAAGTTAACCGGATTACGCACGTGGTGTTAAGGGTTAACGGACGGTTTCCCACATCCTCTAGTAACAGTGAAATTGATGTGCATTCCCGTCGCATGGCCACTTTACCGGAGTTTACTGCAATCAAGCCCGTAATGAGATAAACCAATGTACATCTATCTTACTTAGACCTTCACTGCGTTCACTTTCTATTTTTTTTTTTTTCAAGTGTTAATAAACCAATGATTTTTATCTACACAAAATGAATCAGTACAGAAGTCAAATGCAGCCCAAGCTCTCCTGAAAAGTAAATATAAGGCAAAACACTTATCTGACTGAACAAAGACTTCTGATAACAACAAGGCTCAGAAAAAAAGTCCAAAAGTTCATTAAAATCCACCCCTGGGACCTGAAAAAAACGGTATTTGCGCCCAATGTTTTTGCGGCAGGTGCACACCACTCATTCCCGGTGACATCTCCTTGGCGGTTATTGGTGAAGCGGAAGAAGAAGTGTTCCCCCGAACCAATCGCAGTGCCTGGAATAAATGGACATGACCCCAATCAGGGACCCTGTCCATTTACAGTGGCTTGCAAAAGTATTCAGCCCCCTTGAAGTTTTCCACATTTTGTCACATTACTGCCACAAACATGAATTAATTTTATTGGAATTTCACGTGAAAAACCAATACAAAGTGGTGTACACGTGAGAAGTGGAACGAAAATACTACATGATTCCAAACATTTTTTACAAATCAATAACTGCAAAGTGGGGTGTGCGTAATTATTCAGCCCCCTTTGGTCTGAGTGCAGTTAGTTGCCCATAGACATTGCCTGATGAGTGCTAATGACTAAAAAGAGTGCACCTGTGTGTAATCTAATGTCAGTACAAATACAGCTGCTCTGTGAGGGCCTCAGAGGTTGTCTAAGAGAATCTTGGGAGCAACAACACCATGAAGTCCAAAGAACACACCAGACAGGTCAGGGATAAAGTTATTGAGACATTTAAAGCAGGCTTAGGCTACAAAAAGATTTCCAAAGCCTTGAACATCCCACTGAGCACTGTTCAAGCGATCATTCAGAAATGGAAGGAGTATGGCACAACTGTAAACCTTCCAAGACAAAGCCGTCCACCAAGGCCGAACAAGGAGAGCGCTAATCAGAAATGCAGTCAAGAGGCCCATGGTGACTCTGGACGAGCTGCAGAGATCTACAGCTCAGGTGGGGGAATCTGTTCATAGGACAACTATTAGTCCTGCACTGCACAAAGTTGGCTCTTATGGAAGAGTGACAAGAAGAAAGCCATTGTTAACAGAAAAGCATAAGAAGTCCTGTTTGCAGTTTGTCACAAGCCATGTGGGGGACACAGTAAACATGTGTAAGAAGGTGCTCTGGTTGGACGAGACCAAAATGGAACTTTTTGGCCAAAATGCAAAACCCTATGTGTGGCAGAAAACTAACACTGCACATCACTCAGAACACACCATCCCGACTGTCAAATATGGTGGTGGCAGCATCATGCTCTGGGGTTGCTTCTCTTCAGCAGGGACAGGGAAGCTGGTCAAAGTTGATAGGAAGATGGATGGAGCCAAATACAGGGCAATCTTGGAAGAAAACCTCTTGGAGTCTGCAAAAGACCTGAGACTGGGGCGGAGGTTCACCTTCCAGCAGGACAACAACCCTAAACATAAAGCCAGGGCAACAATGGAATGGTTTAAAACAAAACATATCTATGTGTTAGAATGGCCCAGTCAAAGTCCAGATCTAAATCCAATCGAGAATCTGTGGCAAGATCTGAAAACTGCTGTTCACAAACGCTGTCCATCTAATCTGACTGAGCTGGAGCAGTTTTGCAAAGAAGAATGGGCAAGGATTTCAGTCTCTAGATGTGCAAAGCTGGTAGAGACATAACCTAAAAGACTGGCAGCTGTAATTGCAGCAAAAGGTGGGTCTACAAAGTATTGACTCAGGGGGCTGAATAATTACGCACACCCCACTTTGCAGTTATTGATTTGTAAATATGTTTGGAATCATGTATGATTTTCGTTCCACTTCTCACGTGTACACCACTTTGTATTGATCTTTCACGTGGAATTCCAATAAAATGTATTCATGTTTGTGGCAGTAATGTGACAAAATGTGGAAAACTTCAAGGGGGCCGAATACTTCTGCAAGCCACTGTGTAATAAAGGAAAAAGTAAGAGTATAGGGAAATGTAAAAAAAAAAAAAAAAAAAATTGAACACTTTGGGCCATATGCAATTCACTTTTTCACCTGAGTTTTCTCCTAGGTGACATATTCATAACTTGTAAATAAAGTACATTTTACACCGCCAGCACGCAAACAAATGCTCAAAATAATTTGGACAGTTATTTCTCACCTACTTTTTGGCACTTTTTCCATTGCAAAGTGCTAAAAAGTTAATTTAAATTGAAGATGAAAAATTATCTCCAAGGAGAAAACTCAGATGAAAAAGTTAATTGCATATGGCCCTTTCTGGTTTACCAGGATAGTGCGTCTATCGCCATCTAGTGGCAGAAAAGTAAAATTACAGACAAATTACATTTTAATAAAGAATTGGTTAAATTAAGATATAGCTCGTTTAGGTATGATCAGTTGTGATAAAGTTACTGGCGAATGAATAAGAGGAGCGCTGACAGGGAAAATTGCTTCCGTCCTTGAGGTGAAAACACTCGTAGGGTGAACTGGTTACGGTGTGTAGACATGAACTATAAGTGTTGCCATAAGTATGTGTTTGATTCTGCAGTTAACACTGTGGAAAACAAGTGCTGGGATATCAGAGTGACACATATTGTTGCAGTGGAAAGTCCCAGCTGCTTACCGGTAGCCGTGTTTCGGCGAGTCCTCCAGGACGGCTGCTGCTGAGACATTGCTGTCTCCTGTCACGCTGGAAACACCTGAAATAAATTCTAATGTTAATTAGCTCTGAGCCCATAAATGGAGCCCCTCCTCCCTCTCATCCTCAGTTCTCACCGAGTACCCATTCATACGCATATTTAAATATATACAAATAAGATCATCCCCTTTTTTTTTTTTTTTTAGGGTTGGGCACTCAGGCAGCTGTCCTGGAGGACTCGCCGAAACACGGCTACCGTTAAGCAGCTGGGACTTTCTCCCATCGTCCTCCAGGACGGCTGCTGCTGAGACCAGCGAGAAATTTACCTTTAGGGAGGGATAATGGCCTGAAGAACTTTCCGTCCAAAACTTTGGTCCTGGCTTGAAAGTAGTTCGACCCGATAATGTCTGATGAATGTGGTATATGAAGACCAGGTTGCAGCTCTGCAAATTTGTTCTAGGCTTGCCCCTGACCTTTCTGCCCATGAAGTGGCTAAAGACCTAGTAGAGTGTGCTGTCACTTTAGAAGGAGCTGCTATTTTAGAGTCCTTGTAAGCTAATGTGATTACCTCCTTCACCCACCTAGAAATGGTGCCTTTAGATGTCTGTAATCCTTTACTTGATCCTGCATAAGAAACTAACAAATGACTCGACCTTCGCCACTCAGCCGTACGCTGGAGATAAATAAGAATTGCTCTTCTAACGTCCCGTGTACTCCACTTTTTTTCTCTATCATTCGCTGGATTTGTGGAAAAAGAAGGCAAAACTATTTCCTGAGATCTATGAAAGGCTGTAGCTACCTTGGGTAAATAGGCCGGGTCTGGTCTGAACACTATCCTATCGGGATGCACCACCATGTATGGGTCTTTTATGGACAAGGCTTGAATAACGCTGATTCTCCTAGCCGAAGTGATTGCAACTAAAAAAGGCCACTTTCAGGGACAAAAATTTTAAAGGTACTTCTGACAAAGGTTCAAACCTCTCTGAGGTAAGGAAGTCAAGAACCAATGATAAGTCCCAAGGTGGGACTAATTTTACAGAGACTGGCTGAGTCCTGGCCACCGAGGTAAGGAAATTCTTTACAAAAGTATTCCTGGACAAATGTCTATTAAGAAAGACCGAGAGGGCGGATACCTGTACCCTTAGGGAGCTAACTGCTAACCCTAATTTTACCCGATTTTGTAAAAATTCTAATATAAATCTTAAGTCATTAGACCTGACATCATTTTTTTTCCTCCAGCTTAAGAAGGCTTTCCAAATTTTACCATATTTCTTTCTTGTTGACGGTTTCCTACACTTAACCAAAGTGGAAACTACTTCTTTTGAAAACCCCCTTTTTCTTAAGATGCCCCAGGCAAAACCCCCATATCAGTCAAACTAACAAACTGCTAACTAGTCAGGCGTCCAGCATGAATGGGAAACAACAAAAAACTGAGGATGAGAGGGAGGAGGGGCTCCATTTATGGGCTCAGAGCTAATTAACATTAGAATTTATTTCAGGTGTTTCCAGCGTGACAGGAGACAGCAATGTCTCAGCAGCAGCCGTCCTGGAGGACGATGGGAGAAAGGGGTAGGAGGTATGTTGTTGCAACACACAATGTAGTGGCTTTTGGCAGATGGTGTTAGGAATGGAACAATGCGCACAAGGGTCACTGTCATTTAAAACTTTAAATGAGTTTGAGTGATAATAGTTGAGACACCCACTAAGGGCCCTTTTCCACTGTACTGCTGAATCGCTAAATTGCAAAACTCTAGCGATTTTTAAATAGAAATCACAGTAGGCATTTTCCACTACCACGATTTGATTTTGCCCAAAGTGCAATCGCGTTCTGGAGTTATTTTTAAAGTAATTTAAGATGCAAGTGCATTGAGAATGCAAAATCGCGATTGTGTAAAAAAATTAGTGCCAAAACTCAATCGCTAGTGTTTAGCAATTGTGATTGCTACTAGTGGACAAGGGCCCTACTGCCCACAATGGCTAATTTCAATCTAGCACTTGTACCAGGCTTTGTACTGTACATTAGAATTGCAGCGTTTAAACTGAAAATAAGAATGTTACACTGTAGGAAAGTTCTATTTATCATTATTTCTACACATATTAATAATTATCTCATAAGTTTATTTTCACTTCAGGCTTGCTTTTATCACTAACACAGTATCCCCATACATATGTTCACATCTCTCTAATAGTCTGTTGCACAAAATCGCGGTAATACTGCCGTGCATGGCAATATTACCCTTCTGGCAGTGTGCACTGGGAGTTACGCTATTAGCGCAAGTTGCGGCACTTGAGTAGCGTGACCGTTGCTACGGTAACATACGTTCCAAATGAGCGTGACCTTTAGTAATGTACATTACTGTAGCAAAGGTTACGGTAGCAAAGGTGGTGGTACTAGCAGGTTTCCGCAGTTCCCGCTAACAGTGTAACTTACTGCTTCTGGAAGTAAAGGTAATATTGACATGCGCTGTCAGTGCACGCCAGTATTACTGTGATCTTATGCATCAGGCCCATACTGTGACCAAACATTAAAGCAGACTTTGGGAGTCAGTATCCAGTGATTATTACATACATGCTGCTGAAGAGCAATAGTGTGGCCATGTAGAATGAGCACTGTGGCCGCTGACTCTGTAGCTATGTCACTAACCACATATACACTTTCATTATAAGTGATAATCCACTAACATAACCCTCAGCTTCAACCTTAAAGCGGTATTGTCACCATAAAAATCAAATTTCAGCAGCAACTGGTCTGAGTGTATTAACCTTCCTGGCGGTCAATTAAATCCGCCAGGGAGGCAGAGCAGCACTATTTTTTAAATTTTTTTTTTAAAATCCTGTAGCTAGCCTAGCGCTAGCTACATGATAGCCGCTGAGCAGCGGCATCCCCCCACCCCCTCCAATCAGGCCCATCAGGAAATCCCGTTCTGAACGGATTTCCATTAGGGCTTCCCCCGTCGCCATGGCGACGGGCGCAATGACGTCACCGACGTCAGAGGGAGTCCCGATCCACCCCTCAGCGCTGCCTGGCACTGATTGGCCAGGCAGCGCACGGGGTCTCGGGGGGGGGGCACCCTCTAACGTGGCGGGTAGCCGCGAATCGGTGCGGAGGCGATCGTAGGTAACACGCAGCTAGCAAAGTGCTAGTTGCGGGTATAAAAAAGAATTATGCAAATCGGCCCAGCGGGGCCTGAGAAATCCTCTGCAGCGACTTACCACGTGCCCAGCAAGGGGTTACTGTTAAAGAGGTTAAAGAGAACCCGAGGTGGGTTTGAAGAATATTATCTGCATACAGAGGCTGGATCTGCCTATACAGCCCAGCCTGTTGCTATCCCAAACCCCCCTAAGGTCCCCCTGCACTCTGCAATCCCTCATAAATCACAGCCACGCTGCTGACAAACAGCTTGTCAGAGCTGGCTGTGTTTATCTCTATAGTGTCAGTCTGCTGCTCTCCCCGCCTCCTGCAGAACTCCAGTCCCCGCCTGCATCCCTTCCCTCCCTGCTGATTGGAAGGAAGGGACGGGGGCAGGGACCGGAGCTATGCAGGAGGCGGGGGAGCAGCTGAGACTGACACTACAGATGTAAACACAGCCTCACAGCACAGCTGTGATTTATGAGGGATTGCAGAGTGCAGGGGGACCAGCCTCTGTATGCAGATAACATTCTTTAAACACACCGCGGGTTCTCTTTAAGTGATAAAGATGCTAATCCTGCAATCAAAACTTGCAAAACTTTTTCTGTTGTTATGGTTTGGAGTTATCACATACCTTAGGAGCACTGGCCCTAGTGCCAAAGAGTTGAATGCTGGGAGTACTTTTTATCTAATATATTCCTCCTCTTCCACTATTTCCTTATCTAGCTGCTTATCAGAAACACCCTCTGATTACTTGTGTTTACAAGCAAGGCTGAGGTGACTCAGCGATTGGATGTGTAAATAAAAAAAAAATAGACAGTGCAGTTCCTAGTATACACCTCAGTGGGAGTGTCTGAAGACTCTGACAGGAAGGCAGCTAATGAATACACAATGAGCAAGATAAAGGAGGGGGGAAAACAAGAGTCATGGAGGATATGATGTCAGCATTAGTTTGGCAAGATGGCCACTGCCTTGAATAGGATTTTCTGCTCTTCCTTTATAAAATTCACAGGAATTATTACGTGGATAGCACAATACATCTGTTATGTAAGTAGAAGTAGTATTTATCTACTTATATATGTGTTTTTTTATTTCTAGGTTAGCATGGGTGTCGCTTGTTCTTTAAGCCATACCATTATGCCTCGTACATACATACAATTTTGACTGGCCAATTTTACTACTTCCATGTAGTATGAGAGCTAACCTATTCAACCTGTTCTTTGTATTCAATTTCTGTTGGCCCTGATACTACATGCAGGTGGTAAAATTGATCAGTGATTGGCCAATTAAAATTGGATGTGTGTATGCACCCTTAACCAGAATGCGACAGTAAGAACCTGCTCTTAAATGCAAATTTTACCCATACTCATACAACTCATTCCACATAAACTTAAAGGGAACACGAGGTGAGAGGGATTTGCAGGCTGCCATATTTATTTCCTTGTAAACAATGCCAGTTGCCTGGTAGCCCTGTTGATCTTTTGACATGTGTTGGAGTCAAAACCCTGGAACAACCATATGGCTAATCCAGTAAAAGTCAGAGTAAATGATCTGCTGCATGCTTGTTCAGAGTCTATGGGTAAAAAGCATTAGAGACACAGGATCAGCAGGGCTGCCTGGCAACTGGTATTGTTTAAAAGGAAATAAATACGGCAACCTCCACATCCCTCCCGTCTTGGGTTCCCTTTAGGGGCCCATTTCCTCTGGTGCGGTGCGATTCCGTTTCAGAAAACTTGAAAATGAATTTGCATGCAAATTTGTATGCGTTTGCATGCTCATTTTTTTGCATGTTTGTAAATATGCAAATTTAACCATGTCAGTGCCTGTGTGCTTTTACATTGATTTGAAGCGAAAACGTACAGGAACTTGCATGCGTTTTCCTATTAATTACATTACAGGTGAATCGCACACTAGCCTTGCGGTGTGCGAAATCTGATGTCTCTGCTGTGCAGATTTTTTCGGTACAGTCCACCACACAGAATTTCTGACAAGTGGAAACAGGCCCATTGATTAATATTGGTTATGTGAATCAGCATGCAGATTCGCTCTAGTGGAAAGGGCCCTAACAAGTTAAGTAGCTTTTTTCCCCCTTTTTTGCAGCAAGTGTTCGCATATATATTTGTTCACCATTGGGGTAGTTTTGAAATCTCCTGCTCGCTGCATTTTACTTAAAGCCCCCCCCCCCCCCCCAAAGAAAAACAACAACATCAACAAACAAATTCCACTAAGGACAACGGCAGAGCACTGAAAGAGTGCATTGTTAAATGTAGCATTTTTTTCTTTTGTTGTTGTTTTTCCATTTATTAGATTAACATTAAAAATATGTTTTATAAAAGGATATTTTCCCAGTTAGGAAAAAAAATCTAATTGAAAATGTGTTTGGAGCTCCACCTGGTGGCATCACTGTCAAATACAAGAGAGGCAATATTTGCTGGAGAGCAGTGAAGGTACAATGCAGAAAGTTGCCAGTTACCAAGTCTAGTCTTTGGTAGAGATCAGGCACTCTGACTCTTCATGTAAAATTCTGACTGTAGTAGGAAACCTGAGACAAATAGCGTCTTAAGATTTGTACTTACCTGGGGCTTTCTTCAGGCTGTTCAGTCCCTCCCCGTCTTCCCGGGCTGCCTGGTACTTTGGCAAATTTGTGCTTCATCGCGCATGCGAGGCCAGGCTGTGTTCTGCGGCTGCGCAGTATTACTACAGCGCAGCCACCAGGAGTGCAACGGGGGCATGCGCAATGAAGCACAGCTTTGCCAACATACCAAGTCTTTCAGCTGGGGACCAGAGCGGCCCGGGTAGACGGTGAGGGGTCGAACAGCTTGAAGGGGACTAGAGAAGGCCCCAGGTAAGTATAAATCCTGAGACATTATTTGTCTCAGGTACACTGTAAACTGGATTGCCTCCACCTGCATTTAGAGGCCACTATACAAACATCATGCAGTTTAGCTCTTATAGTGTAATAATTATTACTGTGCATTTATACTGCTTTGACATCTTCTGCACTGCTTTTATATTGTATATAGTCATTTATTATTATTATTTTATTATTATTTAGTATTTATATTGCGCCGACATATTACGCAGCGCTGTACAATATATATATATATATATATATATATATATATATATATATATATATATATATATCTTGTCACTAACTGTCCCTCAAAGTAGCTCACAGTCTAATCCCTGCCATTGCCATATGTCTATATTATGTAGTGTAAGTACTGTAGTCTAGGGCCAATTTTTTAGGGGGAGCCAATTAACTTATCCGTATGTTTTTGGAATGTGGGAGGAAACCGGAGTGCCCGGAGGAAACCCACACAGACACTGAGAGAACATACAAACTCTTTGCAGATAGTGCCCTGGCTGGGATTCCAACCAGGGACCCAGCGCTGCAAGGCGAGAGAGCTAATCACTACGCCACCGTGCTGCCCAGTCATGATACTGACTGTCCCTCAAAGGGACAGTAATTGTCTTACGTTACTATTGTAGTCTAAGCCCAATTTTTGGGTGACTCACTTAAAGAGAAACTCCAATCAAGAATTTAACTTTATCCCAATCAGTAGCTGATACCCCCTTTTACATGAAAAATATATTGCATTTCACAAACAGACCATCAGGGGGCGCTGTATGACTGATTTTGTGCTGAAACCCCTCCCTCGAGAAGCTCTGAGTACCACGGTACTCTGGGCAAACTGCCACAATGTAACAAGCTTCACAGACAGGAAATGGCTGTTTAGAGCTGTCTGTAACAGCCAAAACTGCTAGCAGCAGCTATATAACCTGCCCACAGTAAAAATGTCACCATGTAATAAATGTCAGAATGTGAATAAGGGATTTAAAAGATTTTACAATGAGCAAACACTGACTAAATCATTTATACATAATTATAGTAAAAATGAAGCACTTTTTTTATTACATTATTTTCACTGGAGTTCCTCTTTAACTTATCTGTGTGTTTTAGAAAGTGGGAAGAAACCGGAGTAACCAGTAACTCCCGCAAAACTGAACTAGGAACCTAGTGTTGCAAGACGAGAGTGTTATCCACTTTGTCACCATGAGATTACATGGTCCCAAATTCTTCCTTTGATATGTTGTCCCCTTCCACTAGACATCAATGAGATGCTGATCTGCCATGCAGATGCACTGCTGTTGCAAGCTACATATAGCCTGGATATCAAATGCAGCTGCTATTTGGACTGGCCCAATTACAAACTACGGTACATACAAATTACAACAATATTTGAATCAACTCAGAAAATAAGCATCTCAGTGATCAAGTCTGCCTTCCACCAGTGCAAGTTCTGGTCAATCAGATGCAAATAATTCTAAAGTACAAAAGAGACGGCACACCACTGGCTGCAAATAGTTGCTGTGTATTGCAGGTGCATAATTCCTTATGCACCCGATGAAGGACCTGCGTGTCCGTAACATGTAAAGCTCTTGTTCCGCAATACACAGCAACTATTTGCAGGCAGTGGTGAGCTGTCTCTTTTGTACTTCTGGTCTCTCCCAGGACCGTTTGAGCAATCCGGTTGAGGCTTGGCACCGGCAGCTTACCAAGTTTCCTACACCTGAACAACTGTCTCCTTGGCAACACATTTGTGGTTGGCAAATAATGCGGAGTTGATGCAAGGATTAGGAAATTCTGTATGCACATATATGCAGCTTGAAAAATAATTAATTGAAGCCAAATTGGGATTAGATGCCGGTCTACAAGATGGATACATCGACTTAAAATGTGTCTGTTGCTACGTATGACCACTTTGTTCACTCGCTCTGTCACCCCCTTCCCCCCGATGGGGTGACAGAGTGAATGAACAAAGTGGTAATACGGTGTTCGAGTATAGCGGTTCGCTAAAGATCTGGCATGCCGAATCTTTAGCAGACGTTCTGCAGCCACTGTACACACACTGGTCTGGCTCCCAACTCTCAGCCAGTCGTCGTCATCCACCACAGCTGACTTCAGACCAGTGTGTGTACAAGAGACTTGTAATTATAGGCCAATTTCCATTCTTAAAGGAGTTATCAGGGAAAAAATAATAAAACAAGCGCTACTTACCCGGGGCTTCCTCCAGCCCCAAGCTCCCAGCATGTCCCTCGCCACAGCTCTGCACGCAGCCGTCACCAAAGCTCCAGGTCGGCCTGTACTGCGCCTGCACGAGCGGCGCTGTCAATCACGGCCACATGGTCCGGAGCGGACTGCGCAGGGGCAGTACATCTGCGCCTGCGCAGTCCGCTCCGGTCCACATGGCGGTGATTGACAGCGCCGCTCGCGCAGGCGCAGTACAGGCCGACATGGAGGTTGGCCTGATGTCATTTCCAGGGACGGAGCTGAGGCGATGGACATGCTGGGAGCTTGGGGCTGGAGGAAGCCCAGGGTAAGTAGCACTTGTTTTATTATTTTTTTCCCTGATAACTCCTTTAAAGCAGACCTAAACTCAGAGCTTCCTCTCTGCTCTAAAAGATAAGCAACAGCATGATAACCTTTAAAAAAACAGTAATCATACAAAACCCCTGCATTGTTTGCTTCCTGGTATCCTGGGAGCACAGAAAGGGTTAACCTGCCGTGTTTACATAATAGCTGAAACAACTGCACGGCTTGGCACACCTGATAGCCCTAATTTACACTTGCTGTTTACTTGCTGATGAGGCCTAATCTCTCTAAAGACACACACACACAAGTTCTCAGCCACTATATTTGTTTTCCTTGACTTCAGTGCTAGAGTTTAGGTCCGCTTTAATTCAGACAAAAAAAATATATACAAAACTTTGCTAATAGGTTAAATCCTATTTTGCTTTATGGAGATTTTTTCTTCATGTTGATCAGGTGGGCTTTATCCTTCAGAATCCTGATTCTGCGGCCAACTATAGATCGGTAGAAAACTTACCACTCCTGTAAAAAGAAGGCAGTCGCCAACCAGCCAGAAGCCAGGCTTATTTCAGCATATTTGGGAAGCAAGGCTATAACAACATATTCAATACCAGGATTCAGGAAAAGGCACAGCAGTGAATCTGCACTAGTCCAGTTACAGAATGATTTACCGTACTAACAGCAAGGAACAAGGGTGAGGGCTCAATTCTGATTCTTCTTGACTTGTCTGCAGCTTTTGATACCGCGGATCTCTACTCTACCCACCCACTACTCTAATCCGGTGCCACTTGGTTATGGAGTCCCACAGGGTTCTATGCTATTAACATTACTCCTTGCAGTCTACATGCTCCCAGTGGGCAAAATAGTCCAGAACTATGGCCTAGGATACGATCACCGGCACCCGAATTACACTGCTGTACAGACATAGTAACATTATGTCTATTTCGGCACCTACGTCAGGCGCAGCGTGGGGGCAGAGCATGCGCCGAAATGACCTGCCTCGAGTAAAGGTCCCCTCTGATTTTCACCCATCACCCAAGTAAAAATGGGGGGGGGGGGGACACATTTTATAATCAAACTATTCTATAATAAAGTATATACCGTCCATAAATAAAAAAGGCAAATATTTCTGATAATCATAAGAAAAGTAAACAATGCAGACAGCAAGAATCTACCAGTATAAGCAAGAATGTGATAGTTTATTAATAAACAATTATATAACTTATAACAATATCAAACTCAAATCCTTGCAAAGACCAATCAGAAGATGCAGAAATGACTGGCACTCAATGCTTGCTGGAATTTGCAGTTGGATTAGATTACCGAATAGAATGTGCTCACCACTATGACAGGCATACGTCCAAAATTAAAGAAGAAAAGTAGGTCCGGCACCAGTCTACTGCTTCAGTGAAAATTTTAATCCAACAGGTACAGTAAGGTTAACATTGGAAAGTACAAAAGGACGGCCTGACAGCCGTTTCGCAGGTCACCCCGCTTCGTCAGAGGCCAGTACAATGGGGTACACAGAATGTCTCCTTAAATACATCAAATGACATGCGCAATAACTCACCTCACTCTTTTCTTATTATTTTTCTTACTATTCTTGTTTTCTATGTCTCTGCAAATTATTGTTTAGATGGTTTTGATATATGTAATAACTTATGTTGTTTACAACTTATGGGTATAAGGGGTATGACCCTAGAGAGATGGGTTGCATGATAGGTGGAATAGCAAAAGCAGATGACCCTGATTGGCTGGAATGCCTAATGGACGTACCGGGTTAGGCGTCTTTTGGGGGTCTTTTAACTTCCGCCTCATGGACACATTCTCTCTTGGATATGTTTATCTGATGGGTTTATAGATTGACAACTATACCCACGCCCCTTGTTATAATATGAGGATGACTGCTGTTTGTTTAGATCTAGCCGCACTGGCAGCCTTGGCTGTATTAATGTTTACACCAGGATACGCTGTTTGGAAAGGCGCCCAGCGTACTAGGTTGCCATAGCGACACAGCGTCACCTCACTACCCTCCTGACGTCTGATGCTGGCATTGGATGGAGCTGATGCACGTGACCAGGTTCGGATTGGTGAGGCAAACTCCCGTCCTAATTGGCCGCTTTGATGATAGGCGTGCCCGGAACAGGCGGATCCGACCTGGTGGCGGCGTGCGGCGCTCTGAAGCCAATTAGATGCTAGTGAGGTGAGTTATTGCACATGTCATTTGATGTATTTAAGGAGACATTCTGTGTACCCCATTGTACTGGCCTCTGACGAAGCGGGGTGACCTGCGAAACGGCTGTCAGGCCGTCCTTTTGTACTTTCCAATGTTAACCTTACTGTACCTGTTGGATTAAAATTTTCACTGAAGCAGTAGACTGGTGCCGGACCTACTTTTCTTCTTCAATTTTGGACGTATGCCTGTCATAGTGGTGAGCACATTCTATTCGGTAATCTAATCCAACTGCAAATTCCAGCAAGCATTGAGTGCCAGTCATTTCTGCATCTTCTGATTGGTCTATGTTGAATCTTTATTCCGACTTGAGCACCAATGCAGGCCGTGGGCATAAGTGGGGAATGTTTACCGGATGCACCTGCAAGTGGGGTAAATCTGGGCCCTACAGCTGTCCAGGCGGGAAGATCTGACTGGAAAACTTTCCTGACGGAAACTTTTCTTCTTCAATTTTGGTCAAATCCTTGCAAGTAAATCATAAATAAAACAAATGACTTGCTTAGAGCTTGTATAAGTGTAAAGGGCAGCTCCGGGCCGAATCTGTAAAAAGCCTTTGGAGACAACAAGGTATGTATTCAGCTCCTCTATAGCAGATACAGGATTGGTAGATCCCCTGTTGTCAATGTCGGGTGCAATTCTCAGCACTGTGACAGTTTAATGATCACCACTAGTCTCTAGCTCTTGGCACAGGAGCCCTAATGGCCCCCACACGTGCTGATATCAAAGTTAGATTTCTGGTTCATTCCTTCCAAGTGCCCTGGGTATCAATAGTTACTGGTAACAATGCTTATTTCTATATGAGCTAATGTATGTTTCAATGGGTTTACTTTTGAGTGAGTTGCCACTTAACCATGCGGTTCTTTTGATGGCAGTTCAATTGCTTTCAATAACAAGCGATCACATCTAGTAGGAAACTGCAGGCTTAAAAGTGTACCCGAGGTGGTTAAAAACAAACTTTGATCCATACCTAAGAGTGGAAGCCACTAGATCCTGCAGAGGCTTCCCTCGTGTTCCTGGCCCCCAGCGCTTAGGTGCGCAGACAGAACATATCTGACAAGAGCTTGTTGGTATGTTCTCGTGGCTGTGCTCCCCACCATGCAAGAGCGTGGCCATACTGCACAAGTATGGCCGTGCCTACACTATACACCGGTGGCTCCGTGCTACAGCACAAGTATGGCCGTGCCTACACTATACACCGGTGGCTCCGTGCTACAGCACAAGTATGGCCGTGCCTACACTATACACCGGTGGCTCCGTGCTACAGCACAAGTATGGCCGTGCCTACACTATACACCGGTGGCTCCGTGCTACAGCACAAGTATGGCCGTGCCTACACTATACACCGGTGGCTCCGTGCTCCAGCACAAGTATGGCCGTGCCTACACTATACACCGGTGGCTCCGTGCTACAGCACAAGTATGGCCGTGCCTACACTATACACCGGTGGCTCCGTGCTACTGCACAGGCACAGCCCCACTTGCACAGTTCAAGATCTTAAAGAGACTCTGAAGCCTCTTTAAAATCAAGTTTTTATTTTAAAAAGCTCTTAAGCATGTTTGCTCTAACTAAAACGCAGCATCCCCGCGGCTGAAAACTAAACTAATCCCCCCAAACTCCCTGGGGCACACTGCGGGGAGCGCCTCCGTGAGAGGCAGAGCTTTCAGCTGCAGCTCTGCCTCTACACGCATCTATCAGCCCGTATCTCCGCCCGCCTCAGTCTTCCCTCACTGAGAGGGGCGGGGGAGAGGTGGAGATACGCGCTGATAGACACGCATGGAGGCAGAGCAGCAGCTGAAAACTCTGCCTCCTACAGCAGCAAAATCCACGACCAAGAAAGTCGTGGATTTTGCGGGGGAGAGTTGGGGGGATTTAGTTAGATTTCAGCTGCTAGGATGCTGGGTTTTAGTTAGGGCAAACATACTTAAGAGGTTTTTAAAATAAAAACTTGATTTTAAAGAGGCTTCAGAGTCTCTGAAGTCTCCTAAAATCCCACTTTTTATTCAATATTTCACTTCAGCACTTTCAGCTCTGCTAAAACGCCACATCCCGCTGCAGAAAGCTGTTTGCAACCCCCCAAATCCCCGTGGGAAAATGCAGGGAGCGCTTCCTCATAGAGGCAGAGCTTTGGGCTGCAGCTCTGCCTCCATGCAAGCCAATCCCCACCTTTCCGTCTTCCTTCACTGAGAGGGGCGGGGAGAGGCGTAGATTCCACGGTGAATGACGTGAATGGAGGCAGAGCTGCAGCTCAAAGCTCTGCCTCCCCGGGCAGCAAGATCCACGACCAAGAAAGTCGTGGATTTTTGTCCGGCATTTGGGGGGGTTTGCAAACAGCTTTCTGCAGCTCGATGCGGCGTTTTAGCAGAGCTGAAATATTGAATAAAAAGTGGGATTTTAGGAGACTTCAGAATCTCTTTAAAGGGGGTCCCGGGTAGTGGCAGTGGTCTTCAGGAGGAGGTGGAAGCTTCTGGAGGATCCAGAGGCTTCCCTCTTCTTAGGCAAGTATCTCGTTTTTTGTTTTAATCCACCTAGGGGTCTCTTTAATGACACCGAAGCGAAAAAAAAACATATATAATGAATTGTATGTGCAGTACGGATAACGAATAGAACTTTAGTAGCAAAGAAAAGAGTCTAATTTTTATTTTCAGTTATATAGTTTTTTTTTTATATAATATTGCATCATTCTGTCATATGTGCAGTTTACAAACCACACTCTGTATTTTAAACTACAAAACAGAGCAGAGCTAATGACCCTTTAAACTGTCCTGCAGTAAAACCTTATCTCAACTGGTCTCTCACTGTTTCTTGGTTGTTCAAGTGCTTCAGAAAACTGCAAGTTGGGTTGGAGAGCTCAGAGAAGCTCTTTTGCATAGATAATAACTGAAGTTTCTAAACTCTTCCTGTACTGGAAACAATAGGAGACTCATATTGCTACTAATGTTCTATTTCTTAGCTGTACTACACATACATTGCATTATTTCATATGTTTATTTTCACTTCAGATTCCCTATAATGAGGAGGTGTTGACAACCAGAGGATACAGTGGTGATGTATGCGAGGATTGCAGCAATGGAGTCTGCCTCTGTTACTGCTCCATCAGATGAAGACAAATGAGGGGATCTGTGTGCGCAGGCAGTGCCACAGAGGACATGAGTATACATATCTTTCTCCACAGAGTTCTTGTTCTTAATACCGTATATATACTGGCGTATAACGCGACTGGGCGTATAAGACGACCACCAACTTCTCCAGTTACAATATAGAGGTTGGGGTATACTCGCCGTATAAGACTACCCCAGTAGGGAGGGTGCTGGGTGTCGGGCTGTGCTGTAATTACCTAATGGTGCAGTCTTCTGGTGAAAAGAAAAGTAGATTGCGCTCTCTGTTTAAAAAAAAAAAAAAAAAAAAAGACTTGCTGGAATAGTTTCTTGCAGGTAGCAGTGTGGCTTCCGGGGTCACCTGACTGGTGACGTGTGCGCTCCACAATACAGCTCGTCAATCTCTTCCTGCGTGAGTGTCATCAGCGGAGCGCACACGTCACCAGTCAGGTGACCCCCGGAAGCCGCACTGCTACCCGCACGAGCGGCTGCTCGCAAAAATCTATTACAGCAAGTCTTTTTTTTTTTTTTTTTTAAACAGAGAGCGCAATCTACTTTTCTATTCACCAGAAGACTGCACGATTAGGTAATTACAGCACAGCCTGACACCCGGCACCGTCCCTACTTTTTTTGTAGATTTTATACGCAAGTATATACGGTAATATTTTCCCAGAATTCTAATTAACCCTTTAACTGACTGGACAAATGCCAAATACATATTTATAAAATTCTGACCTAAGATATAATTAGTGCAATTAACATGTCCCTACCAGCATGCGCACCTCTGAATGAGTGCTCAGTATACTGAACTGGCAGCGCATGCACTTTGCACACAGGGCCCTGCAAGAGCCCAAAAAAAGGCAAACAGTGAGGCCCCCAAAATCTGGGGACAGCTTACCTGAGGGATATGAAGGCTGCCATATTTATTTCCTTTGAGGGCTCGTTCACACTTAGGGCGTTTTTGCCCTTTTTTCCAAGCACCGGCAATTTTGAAAATCGCCCTAAAAAAACTTGTGTAATGATTCCCTATGAGAGTTCACATCTGAGCGGTTCGTTTCTGATCCGCTCAACAAAGCGCTGCCTGTACCATTTTCTGAGCGTTTTTGCTCAATGGAAGGTATAGGGAAATCGCAAATTTCCCCAGCGCTTTTAAGAATAAATACATTGGGCTCGATTCACGAAGCGGTGCTAACCCAGTTAGAGACTTTAGGCATGATAACCATGGCATCACGCTGGTGAAAAGCCAGTTTAGGCGTGATAAGTTTAGATAAGTTTAGATATCGCGCAAAGTCCCGCACGCAAAGCAGCGCCATTAAACTCTATGCGAAGTGCACCAGACTTTGCTAGCGCAAAACTTTTGATCAGCTGTGCACTGCGGTGCTAACCCAGTTGGTGCTATAGTTATCACGCCTAAACTTATCACACCTAAAGGGCTTTTCACCAGCGTGCTAACTGTTAGCACCGCTTTGTGAATCAAGCCCATTGTATTTATTCTTTTCCGGGTCAAAGAGTTCATTCCCTGGCTTGCGTCAAGAAGTGAAAAAAACAAATCACTCTGCAAAAACGCTTTGAAAAGCACTTTATACAAAATCACAGCGCACAGCTAAGCACCGAGGTAGAAAAAAAAGAATCGAAAATCGCTGCCGTCAGCGATTTCGATTTTAGTTGTGAACAAAGCCTGAAACAATACAAGGGAATACAAATGTCTGCCTCCATATCCTTCTCACCTCAGGTTCTCTTTAACGGATTTCCAGTTGTGGCTCACCCCACACACAATATGGCTAGATTTTTTTTTTTAATGGACCTAAACCCAATTCAGAAAAAGGAACTGAAACCTATAGGGCTGGATTAGCTAATTTCTTCCTACTGACAGTTTACTAAAATAAGCCTTGTGGGAGCCCTGGTGGATCCACATCACACAATTCAGTCAGATGGGTCTGGATATCTTGATCCTGCCCCGTCACATAACTGTACTTCAGTCTCTGCACTAGCGCAGGTGCTGGAAGGTGACATCATTGGTGGACATGAGGGCACGTCCAGGCAGTGGAAATACAAGAGAGGACAGGGCACCTAAAGGCTCACAGCTGGCTTCTTATTTTATTAAACAGTCAGCAGAGGAGATGCAGCAAATAATGCAGGCTGGCTGTTTATGGTTTTTAGATCTGCTTCAATATAAATTGGGCTTCTATCCCCTAGACCAGTGCTGTCCAACTTTGTGGACATGGAGGGCCAAGCTCCTGGGAATCTTGGTCTACAGGGGGCGGAGCAGCAAAGTCCTGGCTTTAGGGGCGGAGCCAAGAAGAGAGAAAGGGGTGGGGATGGCAGAAGTAGTGAAAGGAAGGGGAGTGACACAACAAACAGAAAGGCCGCAGCAAGAGCTCTCGCGGCCAGGTTGCGGCCCGTGGGCTGCTAGTTGGACAGTGCAGTTACTGCCCTAGACTAAATGGCAATCCAAACATACTGACCCACATAGAGAGGTATTTCCACTGCCAAGCTCAATGCATAAAACAAAACAATAAATGCAAGAAAACAGTCATATTTCCAACCACCATTCGTTATACCAAATTCCAACAAGCACTGGAGCTAAATGTATAAATCGTGAAGAAAAAGAAATGGTCTGCGTTGCTCACAGTGACCACACACCCTGCCCAGGATGGCTCCAACACTGGCTAGAAAATGAAAGGAAACATTTTTGTAATGGACTACGAAGGTACTTTTCTTTCCTCTAGTGCTTATACAAAAGGCCCATAGTTCTCCATTGCTGCAACATCTACTTTCTCTCAGCTGGTTGGCTCCGTTCCAATGACTACTCCACTATGAGCTGCGTTCATTACTGAGGGCATCCACTCTCTTAAAGTCTCTGTATCTGGTAAACAAAAAACTGGTCGGCAAAGTTCATAAGCTACTGGGGAATAGTAATAAAGTGTTACGGCAAAGCCCTTGATCTCCTTGGAGAACTGGACTCCTTTATTTTTGTTATTTTGCAACAAATGCCTGAACATGTCTAAGGTTAGTCCATTGAAATACTTTGACACGATTTGCACAGGATCGTTGGCATGCATGGCAATTCTCTGCTGTATGATCAACTTCTTCATGGTGAGTATCCTGTTCTTTTGCCGTAACACTTGTTTCTGCAGGGTGTTCTTTTTCCTTCTCAAATTGACGAGAACAGGATCCACCTTTGGAGTTTGGACCACCTCCTTGGTGGAAATAGCAGAATAGGAGTGCTCCACGGCAGTTCCAACCTCTGAAAGTGCTGCAGGTCTCTCCGATGGTGCCTTGGTAGGAACACTTGAAGTTGATGGGACATTCTCTATCTTTTTCTGAGGTTTCTTCACAAGCTCTTTTCTCACGCAGACACCATCGATAATTGAGGGAACGGCATCCAGGCGCAGGTAAGGATATGAAGCTCCTGGGCGTAACATGTAATCCTCTTCAGTAAAATGATCGCTACATAACCTACTGTAAATCGATGGCTTCCACTTGTCACGTCGAATGACCGCAAGCCATTTTGCAAGATACTCAGGATTTTTCATGGGGAACCTACAATAAATAAATACAAAATGTCAATAAAAATCCCAGGAACTGCTTAAAAGACTACTGTAGGGGGAAAAAGAGTTGAACTTACCTGGGGCTTCTAACGGTTCCCCGCAGACGACCTGTGGCTGTGCAACCACTCACCGATGCTCCGGTCCCTGCCTCCTGTTCACTTCTGGAATTTCCGACTTTAAAAGTCAGAAAACAACTGCGCCTGTGCGGCCGCGTCTTCACTCCTCCTGACGTCAATGGGAGTGTACTGCGCAGACGCAGACCGTACTGGGCCTGCACTGTATACTCCTGCAGACGTCAGAGGGTGTGAGGACGCGGCCACGCAGGCGCAGTGCTTTTCCGACTTTAAAGTCGGAAATTCCAGAAATGAACTGGAGGAGGGGACCGGAGAATCGGTGAGTGGCTGCACAGGCACTGGATGTCTGTGGGGGACTGTTAGAATCCCCAGGTAAGTTCAACTCTTTTTCCCCCCCACAGTACTCCTTTAAAAAGTAGTGTGATACTAAAAGCTGAAACAAAGATTTTCACAGCAAACATACCTAATGTGAGTATACAGTATTAAAGTCTAAAAAGTCAAACTAAAAAGATGTCTGTGAATACTTTTGGTTCTATCCGAGCTGTGTACTCCTGGGAAACGCATTAAAAATCCATTTTTGAATCTTACATCATAAAAGTACCGTAATACAGACTCGGTCATCAAGCAATCAAATATCGGCAACAGAGCAGACCTTTCTATTGGCCCCCTAATACAGCACCATTTCAAAAGACAGAAGTTGCAATTCCGTGCAAAACATAAAAAAGAAAGAAATAACAGAATGTGCTAATATACAAAATATAGCATACACTGGAACTATTATTCCTATTTCCACTCTGAGCTATGTAAGTGCCAAAGCCAGTTCCAGGCTTGACCCAGAGTTGAGCTTGGCAAATAAAATGTTTCTGATTCACACCTTACAGCCCATCCAAACTTCTTTGGAAACGAGCTGTTTATTAGTAACGTACTGTGAAACTGATTTTTATTCAAACCTATCATAGCACCCCTATGTAGAAGGTGAACGTAGGTGTGAAAGGGTTAGCAGATGCACAGAGATAATTTCCCATCTTCTAGCAACAACAGCAATAGCAAAATATGAAAAACTTACAATTATTGGAATTAAAGGGAATCTAAAGTGAAAATAAACTTATGATATAAAGATTTGTATGTGTAGTACAGATAAGAAATAAAACATTAGCAGCAGAGATAAGAGTCTAATATTGTTTCCAGTTCAGGAAGAGTTAAGAAACTCTAGTTTTCTATGCAAAAGAGCTTCACTGAGCTCTCCGACTTTCAGGCTGGTTGCACACATGGCTGTGCGTGAAAGGTCGCGTTTTCTGTCATGTGCGTTTTTTTGTGTGTGCATTTTTAGTGAGTTTTTTTTGAGTTCTAGCATTTTGCGTGCGTCTTTACACGTTTGCTGTTTGCATATACAAAACGCATATGAATTTTGTATGCGTTTTCCTATTACGTTTTGTGCAAATCACTAGGAATACAACAAGGCGGAAATACATCAGAAAACAATAAAAAAAACCGCATATAAAAATGCATGAAAAACGTATACAAATCACATTACATTGCGTTACCATTCACTTTCATTATGTGCGGTTTTGAAAATTATGCACCAAAACCAGCATTTTTAAAAACGCATGTTTGAAAACGCAAATTCGTTTTTATATGCGGCCCATTGACTACCGTTGCAGCCAAAAACGCTGCATTTCTGCTAAGAGTGTTCCTAGCTTCAAAGTCACAGAGAGCTCTGTCTTCTGAAGCTTATTATCTCAAGCGTCTGTCACTGTATTTTGTTTTTTTCTGCCGAGGAAAACTAAAAAGGTCATTAGCCTGTTCTGTGAAATCATTTAGAATGCTGAGAGTAGTGTGTAAACTACAAATATTAGAGAATGATGCAATGTTATAAAAAAAAAAAAAAAAAAACACTATATAACTGAAAATATTTTCTTTGCTACTAATGTTCTATTGATTATCCATACTACACAACCAATTCATTACATCATATTTTTTTTTCCGCTTCAGTGTCACTTTAATTGTATTACAGTTAGGGCTGTGTAGTTGGAGTCAAGGAGTCAGAGCAATTTTTGGTACTTGGAGTTTTGGTTTAATAAAACTAAGGAGTCAGATGATTTCTGTACTAACTTCACAGCCCTGGTAAGTATTAGACCAAGGAGTTGGACTCGGGGAGTTGGAGGTTTCATAAACGAAGGAGTTGGATGATTTTTGTACAAACTCCACTGACCTAATTAATGCTATACTCAATGTCTAAGTTTATTACCGCTGCATAAAATATAAATATTACCAAATCATGTTAATTCAGAAAGATATAGCATTAAATACCTGAAAAAGTGTTTGCCGCATCCTTTTGATAAGCGATTCTTACAACCATATGCAGCACAGACAGTCATTCTTTTTTGGTATGCAATCCAAAACCTAGAGGAGACAACATAAGATATTTTATTTAAATAATAATCCTTGCAAACATCTTACAATGTTAATTCGTGCAATGGGCCTGACACACTAAAGCTTAGTAAGTAAGGCTGCTATAGCAAGTATGCAAAATGGTACACCTGGCTGAGGCCATGATTTTCACGATTTACCATAATAATGTGATATGCTCATAAGTGAGCTGGTGCAGTAAGAGACAACCCTGAAAATGCCTGCCAGCTCAGTTACCACTGAACTTTCCCAGGTGCTGAACATGGTCAGCTTGAGGAAACAAGAAGAATACTAGGGTTGCCCACAGAGCTATACTACCCTCCTCCCCCTTCCCCCAAAAAAACCCAACACATACCAATTCTACCAGCACTGCTAGGCCTGTCAGCAGTTGGGGGGGGGGCGCTGCAAGCACAGTGCCAAGTGCTTATGGGGGTCCAGGACAGTGATCTGCAAACTTGGGTCTCCAACTGTTAAGTAACTACAAGTCCCACAGTGCATTGCAGGAGTCTGACAGCCACAGTCATGATTCATAAAGGAAAATGCATTGTGGGACTTGTAGTAACTTAACAGCTGGAGAGCCAGGGCTGCAGGTCTTTGGACAACCCCTGGATGGGGTGGGGGATGGCAATGAAGAGTGAGGGGTTATGGAACAATATGATTTCCATAATAACAGACCACTAAGATGGAGATCTCTGACCAAACTAATGTGTATAGACATGAAATACAGAAGGGGAAACCGAGAGCTCAATATAGTGTAGTAAGTACTAAAATGTAGTTTTATCACAAATAAAATAGCGTGACTCACAAAGGTGGGTTACCTCATAGGCAACCACTGTATAGGCTGGTGTGGGGAATAAACCCACCCTGCTCGGGTTTTAAAGTCACCCTCTGAATCGGGAAATAAGGGTAACACTTCTCCACCATGGCTGGACAATAAACAATGCAATGATGATACCTTTTCGGGACCACGTGCATTAGATTCTACGCCTGATGCGGCGTAGAATCTACGCCGGCCCGCAATTTCCGCTCCCGACGCGATCGTGCGCACCCGGAGGGGGAGATTAAGCTGTCATATGACAGCCGACATCTCCCCCGAGTGATCAGCAGCCATCGCGTATGGCTGCTGATCACGTGATCACTACGATCGCCGTCGGATCGCAGTGATCACATTAACAGTGGCGGCGGCAGGGAGGAAAAGAAGGGGATCCACTCACCTCCCTGCCGTTCCCACGACGATCGGCACCCCCCTCCGCTCTGGCCGGCATCTCACGGAGCGTCTGACGTCAGCGCCGGGTCCCGGCTTGATGACGTCATCAAGCCGCGACCCGGAACTGATCGTCAGACAGAACGGAGATGCCGGCTGGAGAAGAGGGTCCTGTGCGGCTCATCGCTGGAGCCCGGAAGGTAAGTGAAGGCTGCTGGCAGAAGGGGGGGCCCAGGCCACCATGGGAGGAAACAAATCCTGGCAGCCACAGACGGGATCCGGCCGCCTGACCCCCCCCCCCCCCCCCAAACGCGCTCACCCCCTTACCGCGCAAAATGCCTGGTCCTTAAGGGGGGGGTAGGTGGCCGGTCCCGAAAAGGTTAGAAGTCCTGATTGTCATAAACAGAGGCGCCAACAACAAAAATACATGAAAAAAATATTTTTTGAAAAAGAGAGTTAGTGGTGGACTTATCTAGAGTGACGAGATTTTTGTAGGCTCAACCTGGGACGGGGGAATTGTGGGGGGGGGGGGCGGCGAAAAATAGGGGGTGCGGCGCGCCGAAAAAAATGTGGTGCCTGCAGCGCGCGTGAAAATGGGCGTGGCCATGACATTCTATGGCCGGAGCTAACGTAATGATGCAACAGCGAGGCATAAGAAAGCAGTGTTTACGCCGTGATGTGGTCAAACGTGGATTCACATCATAGGTGTGCAGAAACTGTGTGATGCTATTTAATAGTATGCCATAACCCCAAAGCAGCAAACACAGCCAACTATGACCATTAAATAATAAATGCAGCAACAGTTACCCCAGACACCACAAAATAAACGCATTGCGGGCAACATTTCAGCACAAAATAAACGCATTGCGGGCAACATGTCAGCATAAAATAAACGCAATGGGGGCAAACATGTCAGTACAAGATAAACGCAATGGGGGCAAACATGTCAGTACAAGATAAACGCAATGGGGGCAAACATGTCAGTACAAGATAAACGCAATGGGGGCAAACATGTCAGTACAAGATAAACGCACTGCGGGCAAACATGTCAGTACAAGATAAATGCACTGCGGGCAAACATGTCAGTACAAGATAAATGCACTGCGGGCAAACATGTCAGTACAAGATAAATGCACTGCGGGCAAACATGTCAGTACAAGATAAACGCACTGCGGGCAAACACTTCACCTGCAAGAAAAAGCATTTACTCACCTGTCAGAAGACGTCCCCTCACGCAGCCGGCCTCTGGTGTGTGCAGCTCCCCCTGGCCTGGACAATCTTCAATCTCCCGCTCAGCCTCTCACAGGCAGAGCAGGGCTACGGCAAGATGGCGTCCGGAGGCGGAGCCCTGTACTGGAGACACAAATAGTCTCCAATACAGGGCTCCGCCTCCGGACGCCATCTTCCCGTAGCCCTGCTCTGCCTGTGCCTGCCGGAGGAGGACATTGCAGGCTGGAGCGGGGCTGCGGGGAATGAACTAGCGCAGCGTCTAGTTCATTGTACGGTGGCCAGAGTCCCGAGGCCGGGACGTCCCGCTGCTAAAAGCGGGACGTTTCCCGGGACCTCATGCAGCCTGGGACAGCTCCCCCCGAAGGCGGGACGCGTCCCGGGTAAAGCGGGACGTATGGTCACTGTAACTTATCTCCATGTATATGACACAGATTTCAAAAACTGCTGTATTCAGAAAATAAGCAGGGGAGTCATGCAAAATGCATGTCAAGTGGAGTTTTATTGTCTGAATACAGCAGTTTTTGAAATAGTCTAATCTCATTATAGTAAACTCTGATATAGTAAACTAATGTCCAGGTCCCAGCCAAGCAGCATTATAAGCAGGGCTGTTAGAGTATAGAAAACAGAACAGGCACAGCAATATTCTAGCAGCAGTTGGCAAGTGACAGTGTTAGTAAGCAGCTATGGTTGACATTCAGAGGTATCAGACAGGGTAGTTTCATTCCAGGATATGCGTGCTCAAGCCAGGAAGGTATAGAATGATCAGACATATGGTAAAAAGAAGACAGGCTGGCACTTGCAAGGTTCCAAAGCGTAAAAGCAGCTTTATTCCATCCAGCTGACAATCTTCAGATATGCATATCATTAGTTACAAATATAAAACGTTTCCTACGACCGTTTCGCTCCTTGAGCGTCTTCAGAGGCTGCTGCGCAGCAGCCTCTGAAGACGCTCAAGGAGCGAAACGGTCATTAGGCGACCCCACAGCCATCTACAGAAGGGTAGGAAACATTTTATATTTGTAACTAATGATATGCATATCTGAAGATTGTCAGCCGGATGGAATAAAGCTGCTTTTACGCTTTGGAACCTTGCAAGTGCCAGCCTGTCTTCTTTTTTCCATATGTATAAGCAGGGCTGTGGAGTCGGTCCAAAAATCCACCGACTCCGACTCCTCAGTTTAGGATTCCACCGACTCCGACTCCTCTAATTTGCATATTACAATTTTGTTGATTAAAAGTATGTAACATGAAATTCGTCTCTTAACTGCCAACGCACAGGAATTTTACAAGACAACTGAAGTGAGAAGGATATGTAGACTACTATATTTATTCCCTTTAGACTAAAACTAGTCCTTGGTAAGAGTACTTGTAAAAGGTACAAACCGGAACAAAGAACATCTATCAGGCCCTAGGCAATGTAAGTGTGGGTACATGTAAGAATGATGTGCAGGTACTCTGCAGGGGAATGAGGAGATTGTAAACAGACAACACCTCTGTGTTCAATGTGCACAGCATTCTCAGTGGATTCCCTGCAGCTCTGTGGGGAGTGCATATGTAGAGTATAGTACTAGTGTGTAACAAAGTAAACCTGAGACAGATGAAATTAAAGTTTGATACATACCTGGGGCTTCCTCCAGCCGCCTTCAGGATAATCAGTCACTCGTTGTCCTCCTCCACCACCTGGATCTTCTGCTATGAGTCCAGGTACTTGAGCCAGTCGGGCGTAGTGCGCATGCACACACTCCGCCGACAGGAGCATACTACACCTGTGCAGCACTATTGCGCAGGTGCAGAATGTTCCTTGCTGTGGGAGCGGCATGCGGCCGGACAGCGCTGACTGGCTGAATTACCAGGACTCATAGCAGAAGATCCGGGTGGTGGAGGACAGCGAGGGACTGATTAGCATGAAGGGGGCTGGAGGAAGCCCCAGGTATGTATAAAACTTTACTTTTTATCCGTCTCAGTTACCCTTTAATTTGTAGTCACCAAACCAAATTTTAACAACATATCAAATTATTTGATTTCATCAGCAAAGGGAGTGCATATATTTGCATAAATCAGCATCAATGCAGAATTATTTCCATCTCATTGACCATCTCTATTAGTGACACAGCTACACATCAGGCTTTATTCTTACAGCATAGATGTTATTTAGTATATATAAGAGATTCCTGTGTACACATCATATATACAGTCACAATCAGATATGTATATCTGACCTTAAAAATACGGGGACTGCTTTATTGAAGCAGCACAAGTAACTCATTTTGATTGGTTTATTTCATTTTTGTGGACTAAGCACAGCTATTACTGCATATATATATACATTATTTTTAATGACTATTATCTGAGAAATAGAACATTTTATCATATTTTCTATTTTAATTACAGTTACAAATTCATTAGGAGTCGGAGTCGGTGCATTTTTTCCCGACTCCGACTCCAGGCACCCAAAATTGCACGACTCCGACTCCACAGCCCTGATTATAAGCATATGGGATTAATGCCTAGTATAGAAAACTCTGTGGATAACCTCAAAAGCACCAGTCGGTGAGACCTATGCTTCCTGTGTAAGCTTTCGCCATCCCTCCCCTCCCAAAAGGCATCACTTGTTCACTAGTCCCAAAAAGAAAGACCCTATTCTAGTTTAGGAGACAGAGCAGGAAACCTCATAAGGAAATTCCGCTAACGGGATTGGGTGGTCAGCACCCTCTTGAACTTCTAGATTTCAGAAATGTAACAAACAATGCCCCACACTATTTAGCCAATCACAACACTTCGCTCTGTAAAGGGCGCTATGACTGAGAACTGTTCTCTAAGAGGTTTCCTGCTGGGTCCCCTAAACCAAGGCTTCCCAACCCTGTCCTCAAGCACACCCAGCAGTGCATGTTTTGTGGAAATCCACAAAGGAAGTTAATCAGTGCCACTGAGAAACTAATTACCAGGGATGCTTGCCGAGGTTAATCCTTCAAGCCGGAAGGAGGAAGTGCGCCATTAAGGAAAATTGGATACTTACCTGCCAGTAATTTTCCTTTCCAGATGTATCCATGGCAGCACGATAGGGTTAAGTCCCGCCCACTTCACCCCATAGGACCAATGATGCATAAATTAAATCCTTAGAGCGTCCCTCCCCAGTCTTGTAACTCGGAATCACCGAATCTAGGGAGGGAGCCTCGTGCTGCCATGGATACATCTGGAAAGGAAAATTACCGGCAGGGAAGCATCCAATTTTCCTTATTCCATATGTCTCCATGGCAGCACGATAGGGAAATAACTAGTCAATAAAAACATCGGGAGGGATGAGGTGCAATTCAGAAGTTTTAATGAGTTTCACACAAAATTTACAGTATTTATATTCAATACGTTAGTACCAAATTGTGCAAAGGAATTCACAGCTGGATCTACTCTGTAGTGTTTCATAAAAGTGTTTAGAGAACTCCAATTTGCGGCCTGGCAAATTTTCTCAGGTGACACCTTTGTGAATGCTGCCCAGGAGGCAGCCATGCCCCTAGTCGAGTGGGCACAGACCTGTTCCGGGGGTATTAAGCCACGTATCTTGTAAGCTTCCTGGATGGTCCTGACTAACCAGTGTGCTATTGTTCTGGATGATGCTGAGAGACCTTTCCTGTACTCAGATGCTATTATAAAAAGTCTCTCTGATTTTCTGAAAGTAGCTGTTCTTGAAATGTACTCTTTCAAGATAGTTCCCACATCTAACGGATGTGGGGTTGTGCTATCCTCCTTCCAGAATGTAGGTAGAGTACAGTCCTGGTTAAAATGATACAAAGAGGCCACCTTAGGAATGAAGTGTTGGATTGGCCTAAGGACCACTCTGTCTGGAAAGAACGTTAAGGATGGTTCCTCCACACCTAAGGCCTGGAGTTCAGACACTCGCCTGGCCGATGAGATAGCCACCAGGAATACAGCTTTGTAGGACAGATGTATTAAGTCACAGTCCGCTAGAGGTGTAAATGGCGGCCCTGATAGAACCTCCAGTACAAGGGGTAAATCCCACTTAGGGAAGAAAGTCTTTGTAGGAGGCCTTTGTTTCATTACTCCTCAAAGAAATTGTATCACCAAGGGGTGTAGGGCCCACCTGTAGTCGGTGAGTGCAGATAAAGCTGATACCTGAACCTTTAAAGTGTGGTACCCCAAACCTTTGTCCAATCCTGTCTGTAGAAATTGTAAAATCTCCTTGATCTGTGGCTTCAACGGATCAAGCTGCAGTTGATTCATAAAGGTTATAAATCTATACCAGACATTATGGTAAAATAACCTAGTAGAAGGTTTACGGGCTTTCAGGATAGTCTTAATAACTGCCTCTGAGAACCCTAGGGCTTCAAGTTTCTGCCTTTCAAAATCCACACCGCTAGTTCCAGTCTGCCTGGCCCTGGGTGAAGAATTGGACCCTGATGTAGAAGGTTGTGGCATTGTGGTAGTCTCAGAGGTTCCTCTGACCTGAGTTGCCATAGCAGTGGGAACCAAGGTCTCCTTGGCCAGAAGGGAATTACTGCTATCAGGGTGACCGATTCTTTCAGTAGCCTTAGGAGTAAGCGATGGATTAACGGGATTGGGGGAAACACATATCCCACCTTGAAGTTCCACTCCGCTAATAGAGTGTCTGTTTCTACAGCATCTCTGGACTGCCATCTGGACATAAAGGTTTTGCACTTTGTATTCTTCGGTGTCGCCATCAGATCCACCTCTGGTATAGCTATCTGGCTGCAGATCATTTGAAAGATGTTGTCGTTGAGGGTCCACTCGTTGTTGTCTAAACGGTGTCTGCTGAGGTAGTCTGCTTCTGTGTTCTCCAGCCCCGGAATGTAGGTTGCAGACAGGCTTAGGAGATAGTTGTCCGCTAGCTTGAATATTGGGGCCACCTCCTGCAGAAGGCTCCTTGATCTCGTTCCACCCTGTTTGGAGACGTACGGCACCGCTGTACGGTTGTCCATACGTAATAACACTCGCTTCCCTCTGAGGAAAGGCTTGAATTTCTGAAGGACTAAATAAACCGCTCTGATTTCTAGGATGTTCGCAGGGAGACTTGCATCTTTCTGCCCCCAGGCACCTTGTACAACCTGTTGCAACAGGTGCCCTCCCCAACCTGTCTGACTGGCAACTGTGGTTACTATGACTGGAGAGGGTTGGCAGATTAGTAACGAGATAGCAAGATTCGTCCTGTCTGTCCACCAGAGCAGACTGTTCCTCATTCGGTGCGTTACTAATATATCCTGTGTTAACCTCCTGCTGTACCACTGGTTCAGGAACCCTGTCTGCCATTCCCTGCAGTGCCATTGGGCCCATCTGACCATTGGGATTGTCGAGGTCATTGTTCCGAGAAGACTTAAACATTGAGTTGCTGTTGTTGTTGACAAACAAATCATATTGCGTACCTTTTTAGAATGAGTTTTTCCTGTTTCTCTGGCGGGAAGCTTATGGTATTTGCCTGAGTCTGGAACAAAGCACCTAAAAATATGATTTGTCTTGATGGTGTTAGCTGACTCTTCCTGGTGTTGATCTTCCAGCCGAAGATGTCTAATTGATGTAGTAGCATCTGTCTCTGTAACAGTAATTGTTGCTTGTCCTAACCTAACAGTAGTAAATCGTCCAGGTAGTGGAATAATCTGAGCCCCTTTAATCTTAGAATTTCCACTAATGACAACAGGAGAGAAAGTTCTCTCGGCGGTACAGATGCCGAACGCTAGGCAACGGAATTGAAAGTGGCGGTTGCCGACCGCAAACCTGAGAAATTTCTGGTGGTGGGGATGAATCATGACGTGAAGATAGGCGTCCTCTAGGTCTATCGAGAGGGCCCAATTGTTCTTCATAATTACATTTGTGATAGTCTGTAATGTATCCATTTTGTATTTTTTTTAGACTGATATGTCTGTTCAACCTTCTTAAGTCCATCACCGGACGTAAGTCTCCCAATTTCTTCTTTACGAAGAACAGGGGTGAATAGACACCTCTGCCTCTTTCCTTCTGAGGAACCTGTATAATTGCATTCTTGTTCAACAAATCCTGAATATATTCCATCAAGATATGTCTTTTTTCCTGAGAGACTGGAATCTTTGTGGCTTTGAATATCTGTGGTGGTCTTGTCGTGAACTTCCACCGACGACCTAGCTTTACTGTCTGTACCACCCAAGGGTCCTTGATGGCGTCCGCCCAGACATCGGCAAAGCCCTGAAGCCGTCCGCCTACTGGCAATGTCTAGGCGGTCCGACCATCAAAAAGACTTCTGCTGGTTGGAACCTTGGCAGGTCTTTTTCTATTTATTGAGTCTTTGCAGAGTTGCTTGCGAGCTTTGCCAATTACGTCTAAAGCCTCCCGTTGGCCTGTAACCTGTAGTGGATCTAAATCTATTTTGCTGATACATAGGTCTTTGTGTCAAGTTCGGCTTTCTGCCTTTGCGATCTTGGGGAATCCTTCCCGATCGTCCTCCCGTTATCCTTTTGATGGCGGTCTCCAATTCCTGACCGAACAGATTCTTTCCATCATAAGGGATCTTGCACCAGTCCTGTCTAGATACCTGATCAGCAGACCAGTGCTTAAGCCATAGGGCTCTTTTAGAGACTACAGAATGCAGCATTAATCTGGAGGAACATCGGAGAACGTCAACTGCTGCTTCACCGATAAAATCGGCAGTAAGCTTAAAGTCATCTAATGCTGCAATGATTATTTCCCTATCCGTGTTAGATCTTAAGGCGTCCTCAATGTTCTGAGTCACTTTTGCCTCACTAAGCATCGGTAACAACTTACAGTGGGCTCAGGATGCGTCTGCAGCGGGCTCTGACTTCTACAAAATGGCGTCCCCAGATCTTCACTATAGAGTGACGTCACTCCAGCTCCCGTACCACGGAGGAGAGCGATGGGCGGGGATTGTGTTTCGCCTGTCAGAGACGCCTCCGTTTCCTATGGATAATTACAGAACGGTATCCTTTATCTTACTAGTTCCTCCCATATCGCTTTTCTATCCGTCAGGACATTACAATTTGCCATAGTTTTATGTTGCCAGTTTCCAACATGGCGGCTTGTTAGGTCGTGACGTCATCTATGTGCGCCCCTGTCAGGAAGGATTTTTGTTCCTTGCGTGGTACTGTAGTTCGATGGTGGTAAATGGGGGGAAAGGGGCTTCATGTAATGCGAGGTGGTATGGCCCAGAATGGAGAGGGGCTGGGTGTGGAATTAGACGTGTCGGAGGCTCAAGACTCGGGGGAGGAGGTGGAGACAGAGGACGCCGGGAAGCCCTGTGCGGAGCCCGAGCTGTGCCGCAGGGTTCTGGCTCTGGAGGAGGAGCTAAGTCGTATTCGAAGAGAGCTGAGCCACAGCCAGTGTTCACACAGCCCACGTTGCGTTACATGTAACGCTGCACGTTGTCGGGAAAGTGCAGCATGCTACGGCGTTAGAGCGGCTATAGCCGCGTTAGACTGTTTGCACATGCTCAGTGGGGTCGGGGAGAGCCAGCTACAGTAGCCGCGCACATGGCTACTTAATATTCACTGCACTGGCGGCCGCTGATTGGCCGGCGGGACCACGTGATGCGGAGTGTCTCGCTCCGCATCACGTGGTCCCGCCGTCCAATCAGCGCCACTCTGGGAGACCTTATAGGGATAGAGCCGCCTAACGCGGCTCACTCTACCGTCCTTTCTTGCAGCACCATACGTTGTTAGGTGCACGTTATGCGACCTTAACGTGGCACCTAACGCAACGTCTTGGTGTGCAAGTAGCCTAAGTGTATGATATCCCAGACCCTTGTCCAATCCAGTTTGAAGAAATTGTAATATATCAGTGACAACTGGTTTGAGAGGATTAATGTTAAGTTGAGTAGAGAAATCCTGGAATCTACACCAAATTCTCTGGTATGATGCATTTGTTGTTGGTTTCCTAGCTTTTAAGATGGTTTGAATGACTTCCGTTGAGTACCCTAGTACTTCCAACTTCCTCCTCTCAATCTCCATGCTGCCAAGTTTAGCTTGGCCGGGTTGGAGTGACAGACTGGACCCTGAGTTAGTAGGTCTGGTAGTGCTGGTAGAAGCAGAGGCTCCTGTTCCTTCAATTGCCATAGAAGGGGAAACCACGGCCTCTTTGGCCAAAATGGTATCACTGCAATCAATACTACTGCTTCCTGAGAAAGTCTCTGGAGTAGCTGTTGGATTAACAATAATATTTATATTGCGCTTTTCTCCCTGGGGACTCAAAGCGCTGTGACCCTGCATTATGCAGTCTTAAAGGCTAGGGAAAAGAGGTGAGTTTTTAGCCTTTTTTTAAAGCTGTCCAGAGAGGGAGCCTCTCGTACTGATTGTGGAAGTGAGTTCCATAGAGTAGGGGCTGCGTAGGAAAAGGCCCGAGCACCAAATGTTAAGTGTATCCTGGATTAATGGAAGTGGGGGAAACACATATGCTGTGCTGAATTCCCAAGGAGCGGTTAGCGCATCCACAGTTTCTCCAGTGGGCGTCTCCCACCTTGAGATGAATCTTTTGCATTTGTTGTTGAATCTCGTTGCCATTAAGTCTAATTCCGGATTTCCCAATTCTCTGCAGATCCACTGGAAGATGCTGTTGTTCAATGACCACTCGTTGTTGTCCAACCTTGACCTGCTTAGGTAGTCTGCCGTCACATTCTTCACTTCTGGTATGTGTATTGCAGACAGGCTCCTGAAATAATTCTCTGCTAAGTTGAATATTGGTGCCACCTCTTCCAGCAGTTTCTTCGATCTCGTGCCACCCTGTCTCTTTACATATGCTACTGCTGTTAGATTGTCCATGCGTAGTACTACATCTTGGCCCTGGAGCTGGTGCTTGAAGTGGGAGAGAGCTAGAAAGGCTGCCCTGATCTCCAGTATATTTGCTGGTGTTTGTAGTGGGCCCTTTGACCATGTTCCTTGGATTGTCTGAGATTGTAGATGTGCCCCCCAACCAGTCTGGCTGGCGTCGGTGGTAAGTATGCTCCCTACAGGAGTTTGAATTTGCAAAGGTCTTGTTAGATTCCTCTTGTCTAACCACCAAAGTAAACTGTTTCTCACTTGTTGGGTTATCAGTATTGGCTGGTTCCAATGCTTTGTTCGCCATTGGTGGAGAAACCCGAACTGCCACTGCCTGATGTGCCACTGTGCCCAGCGTACCATTGGGATGGTGGATGTCAGTGATCCCAATAGACTGAGACATTGTCTCGCTGATATCACGGACTTCTTCAACATGTCCCGTATGAGCTCTTGGATCTTTGTTTGTGTTCCGGCAGACTGATGATATTGTATTCGGTCTGGAGACGTGCCCCTAGAAACATGTCTCTTATTGGCTGCAACTGACTCTTGGAGAAATTTATTCTCCAGCCGAATCTCTCCAGCTCTGATAAAAGTATCTGTTTGTGTTGACACATTAATTGTTGGTCCTGGTGCAGCAGTAATAGGTCGTCTAAGTAATGGTGTAGTCTGAGACCCCTGATTCTGAGTGTTTCTATCATTGCAAGAAGGATTTTTGAAAAAGTCCTGGGGGCCGTGGATATCCCAAATGGAAGACATCGGAACTGTAGGTGTAGGTTGCCGATTGCAAAACGCAGATATTTTTGGTAATTCGGATGGATTAGAATGTGTAGATATGCATCCTCCAGGTCGATGGAGATTGCCCAGTCTTTGATCATTAATACCTTCACTATGGTTTGGAGTGTTTCCATCTTGAAATGTTCCGTCACAATGTAAGAGTTGAGGTTCCTGAGGTCCATCACTGGCCTTAGGTCTCCAGTCTTTTTCTTTACAAAGAAGAGGGGTGAGTAGACTCCTAACCCCCTTTCATTGAGTGGTACTTTTGTTACTGCCTGCTTTGTAATCAATTATTTTACATATTTGTTCAGGATGTCTCTCTTTCCAATATCTGCTGGTATGCTGGTCGGTATAAACATATCGGGTGGTACTTCCTTGAATGTCCACTGATGACCCAGGGATATTGTCTGCGTTACCCATCTGTCGCCGATCTCCCCCGTCCAGACATTGCCGAAGGCCTGAAGTCTGCCGCTATTATTGCTTCTCTATCTGTATCCGACCTCAGTGCATCTTCGATGTTCTGTATCCATGTTCTTAAGGCTTCAGAGACAGAAGTCAGAGCTATAGCAGGCTTGCAAGCACTACCAGAAGCTAAATAAGATCTCTTAAACTCTGCATCTATCTTCCTTTCAAGTGTATTCTTGAAGGATACTGTGTCATCTCGAGGTAAAGTTATGTGCTTGGCTAGACCTACCACCGAGGCGTCTACCTTGGGTGGTTCATCTAATGTCTTCAACTTCTTCTCCTCCATGGGATAAAGTTTATTAAATCTATTGGTGAGAACTGTTTTCTTCTCCATCTTCCTCCACTCCTCTTGCATCAACTCATGAATTGTGTCCATCAGAGGAAAAGGTTTTGTAGATTTTTTTTTAAGATGTGCATAGTATTCTCTCTGAGAACTGGTAGATGGTTCCTGTGGCGGGTACTCCTGCCACTCTATGGCTTCCCTAACTGCTGCGATAAAGGGCTGAACCCGGTTAAAGTTGAATCCTACATCTGGTAAATCAGCTTCAGTATCTGAGCCCCCTCCATCCTGGGATTGGCCGGGTAGAACGTTAGTCGGTATGGCGTGGGATGGCTGATTTGCAGGAAGAGATGCACTATAGCTATTCATCGATTCCTGAACTGCTTCCTTAATCATAGTTGATATATCTTTTGGCTGTTCCTGGTCTCTTGCCATTGTCTGAAAACAAGATTGGCAGACCAATTTCCCAGGGATTGCATAGTCACCACATGCCCAACATTTCTTCCTTGATGAGCGATGTCTGGTAGGAGATCTAGTGTAGTGACGTCGTCTTGAAGATGAACGTCTCCTAGAGCGTGACCTGCTGCGTGACCTTGAATGCGTCTTCCTAGTCCCTTTGCGTTGACGAGAACGAGATCTTGATTGTCTGCGTTCAGGTCTGCTTGATCTGCGCTCTGTCTCTTTAATTGGGCTGTAGAGACATAAACATAAGCGTCAGTTTCAGCACTCTTCCTGAAAGAAAAATACTTACAGGATTCCCCCCTCCTTTCCTACCTAATAGCTCTAGGCTGGTCATTAATATGTGGCAGGTCCTGCTCCATAGTCACAGCTTCTGCTGTAAATAGGAAAAGAGATGTCAGACCTAATTACTGTAGTGTGACTAAAGTGAAAGGGAGGCAAAGAAAAATCAGTTACCTAACCTGGTAAAGAAAATGGGGAAACCTGTCCCTCCAGAAGAAAGTCGGCTGGGTAGTCTGGCAGCGTGTCCTCCATCGTGCAGGAACACCCCAGACTGAGAAACGCAGGTTTAAATAACCCTCCCCCAGCCGATACTCCAATCGCGCAACAGCCGCCCCCGCCTCCTACGTCATTCCGCATGGCATGCGCACAAACTGATGCATAGAACCCAACGAGAGGCGGAGGCGGAAGTGACGTATGCGGACATACAGCTGAGGCGCAAATGGTACCCACGCCGCTCCCCCGCGATCACACCCGAAGGAAGGAAGGAAGGTGCAGGATGCCAACAGCATTTAGCTGTATAGAGGTACGGGGATTACATAGAAGGGTTTACCTTACAGCTGCTTCCCCCATCCGCGGCCAGAAGCGGATCTCCCCGTGCGATGAGTTATTTAAACTCTGTGCAGGGGACTTCATACAGGCGGGCCAGACCTGGATGGTAAGGTAGGAAGGTAATGTGTAGTTCTCTAGTTCAGCATGCAGCCTGGTCCATGGAGTCAGGTGATGAACGAGGACAAAAAGATTACAAAGGGGGGGAACTAAAGGGAGAGATTTATAGGGAGGGTCCAATAGGGGTCAAGTGGGCGGGACTTAACCCGACCGTGCTGCCATGGAAACATATGGAAATGGATTTTTCCTTTTAAAATAATACCAGTTGCCTGAATCGCCTGCTGATCCTGTGTCTCTAATACTTTTAGCCACAGCCCCTGAACAAGCATGCAGATCAGGTGCTCTGACTGAAGTCAGACTGGATTAGCTGCATGCTTGTTTCAGGGTGTGATTCAGCCACTATTGCAGTCACAGAGATCAGCTGGACTGCCAGGCAACTGGCATTGTTTACAGGAAACATCCATATCACTCTCAGTTAAGGTTCCCTTTAAGCAACCTAATGTTTCTATTGCATTGAGCATAAATAGTAAATGCTAGGCCAGCTTCAGTTACTGTTGTGGTACAGCAGTTAGGGTGCTTGCCCATCACACAGTGAGACCCAGGTTCGGTTCCCAGCTATGGTATGTAAACTGGTTTTTGAAATAGTATAATTCCCTGGCAGATGAGACCCTCCTCCGTCCGGTAGGAGGGAGGAGGGAATAGGTAGAAGGGAGGAGGGAAGCAGCTGTCCCTTAACTAATTAGTGTAGGAAGACAAGTGAGTGAAATGGCATAAGGACCTTGCTTGGAGAAGGGAGGGGGGGGCGGGCCTCCAGCAGTGAGAGCACTGTGTTTGGCAATAATGTGCCTGCTGACTGTGATATAGAGGGTCAAAGTTTTGCTCAATAGAGCATTATGGAGCGAATCGAACTTCCGCAAAAGTTCGCCTGTTGCAGGCGAACGCGAACCCCCAAAGTTCGCCTGGAACCGTTCGCCGGCGAACAGTTCGCTACATCTCTAATGGTGACAATATATTATTTGGAAATACACAGGTGTAATTTTTCTTCTTCTTTTTTTTTTTTTTTTTTTTTGTTTCCTGTCTAGTCCTTAATTACAAGCCCAATATAGTAAAATAACAATAATATTCCCTCATAAAATACATATTAAAAAAACTGAGTCACTATCGCAACTATTTATGTATTTTTTTTTTTTGTCTTTATTTTTTTTTAACAAACAAGTGTGTGAAGGGGCTTTGGAAGTTGAAGGGATTCATTTTAATTATAAATGTATGTGAATGTGTGTTATTTTACTTTTTAGCCACTAGATGGCGTTGCATACTGCTTCCTGTCATTATGAATGGACATGGCCCCTGATCGGGGTCATGTCCATTCGTTCCAGGCATTTTTATTGATTAGGGGAACATTTTTTTCCCCTTCCCCAATCGTGGATCTCAGTGACCCATGGGTAAGTGCGGGAAGGGGGGGGCGAGTGCAAGGGGGGGGGGGGTAAGCGTGCATGCACAGCAGCGGTGGAGGCGTGCGACGCATTAAAATGTCCTGGAGTCGTTCACAGGTTCTAACAGGGCGGTTTAATGTGGTCGGGAAGCGGTTATTTACAGTTTTAATTTATTAGGTCAGTGCATTTTTTTATGACTCCGACTCCAGGTACCCAAAAATTGCTTCAACTCCGACTCCACAGCCCTGGTAGTAACGGTAATATTGACGTGTGTTCCCTGCACAGAGCAATATTACTGCTGCTTTGTGCATCAATCCCTTTGTCACCATTGGTTTTGATGATGTCGATATTCGGGTCTCCTGAGTCTTCTACATTTTGCTGTTTGTTCAGACAGCCCTTGAGCTGAACCCATGCATTTTAGCGAGCCTAGTCCTGACACCTGTTTTACAATATTTCAGCATATGTGTGTTGATGTGCTCTGTTTAGCTGTTAAGTATAAATGAGCGCTTTCTTTTTTTTTTCTTGTTTTCGGTAGGTAGAAGAATTAAGTCAGAAAATCCACGACTGTAATAATTCTGAAAAGACTGACAAAGAGGTGCAGACAGATGATTACCCAGCTTGGGCTAGTAAGCATTGACTTCCGTGGTAACGCATATCAAACTGAGCCTTTTACTATTTCTTGTCTTTCGATGATGAGTTCTCAAATGTCCTTAAAGCGGACCTCAACTCTTGCACAGGACAGAAGGGAAACATATAGAAAAACACCCTGTATGTATTTAGAGAGTTTAGCCTGTCTAATTCCCCCTCATCTGTGACTAAGCACAAGTTGTAATTAGATCTCTCAGCTGTGTCACCGGTCTGCTATGGCAGAGAGCTAATTGGTAAACGCGGGATGTTAACAATGTGTCTGCTTCCATGAAAGCAGGAAGTAGACAAACTGCTGGTGTAATGCAGGATCTGCATCAGCTGTAACAAAGAAATGTTTTGTTTTGTTTTTTTCGGCTTGTGTTTGTTCACAAATGTTTTTCTTTAGAGGTTATTATACTGTCGTGTATCTTGTAGAGCAGAGAGGAAGTTCTGAGTTCAGTCCACTTTAATATTTTACTTGCATGTGTATTCTCTTTGTACATTACATATCTAGGAGAATTCATGGAGAAGCATGTGATCACTTTGGTCAGGTGATAGATATGTAAAAGTGGCCATACATCTTTAGACTTGGAGGCTGATCGACCATCAGATTAGATAATTATCAAATCTGATGAAAATCTGTGCCGCCAAGAGCATGCCCGATCACAGCAATTTCGGACCGACATTAGTTGCATGTATAGACAGCGGACATGCTGGAAAATCTCGGGCTGACCTGCACGATCAGGTGCTCAGCGGTAACGGCCGACCGCAACGGAAACCCCTCACCGCTGTCTCCCCTAATGATTTATGTCCCCCCCCCACCCCCGTGCGCAGTTATACTTTACCTGCCGCCGTTTGTACTGAGTGTCTGTGCCCTATTTCTGGCATTCGGGTTCCAATTGATACCAGCATATAGCATGTGGGGCATGTGTGACGTCACATACATGCCCCATGTGCTATAATGCTAGCAATCACGTGGGGGCACAGATACGGAAGTACGAGGACACTCAGCGCAGACGGCGGCAGGTAAAGTATAACTGCACGGGTACCTGGGGGAGGACACATAAATCATTAGGGGACAGGTGGCGGTGTCATGGTGCCACAAGGCCAGTTCCCATAAGATTTCATGCTGAAATGGATCGGGAATTGGCCTGGGGTTAATGGCGGCCAACAGATTTCTTTCTGAACAGATTCGATAGAGAGATCTGTCTCTTGGTCAATCGGCCGCCAAAATCATTAGCTGTATGGCTACATTAAGCCTCTGATTTGCTGGTCATGATTATGTGCTAAAGCAGTATGTGAGCACAGCAAATCAGAGCGTTGCAAATCAGCTAATCACACAAATCACATGCTTCTCCTTGAGTTCTCTTAGACATGACCATCAGTACTTACGGTATGTTACAAATGCTTGTCCTAACCCATTATTAAAGTGAACCTTAAGCCAGAAAAAAAAAATGAGTTTTACTCACCTGGGGCTTCTACCAGCCCCCTGCAGCAGTCCTGTGCCCTCGCAGCCACTCACTCATCCTCTGGTCCCCCGCTGCCAGCTAGTTTCGTTTTTGCCGACAGGCCCATCAGGACTGGCCATGCGTAGCTTTTTCCGCATTCCCGACTAATTAGCGCTATTGCGGGCCGCAAAGCGTACAGAAATACGCGTTGTCGCATATCTATGCGTGCGTAATGCGGCAACGCGTATTTTTGTACGCGTTGCGGCCCGCAATAGTTTACTAATTACTGTCAGGAGCTACGCATGGCCAGTCCTGACGGGCCTGTCGGCAAAAACGAAACTAGCTGGCAGCGGGGGACCAGAGGATGAGTGAGTGGCTGCGAGGGCACAGGACTGCTGCAGGGGGCTGGTAGAAGCCCCAGGTGAGTAAAACTCATTTTTTTTTTTCTGGCTTAAGGTTCACTTTAAGGCCACCATACACCATTAGATTTATGACTGATCTTGTAAATGAGTGATATTTCTCAGACTGACATATTTTGGGGCACATTGACTGTTTTACCATCTTCAGAATCGGAAAACACCTGATTTGTGTGATTGTTTGGGGAGTGTGGCACACAAAGCATTTTAAGGAAGATTTTATCTTAAAATGAGAGTTAAAATATGTCTATTGTGTCATTTATCAGAGCTCTATTATAAGCACACATGATTACATCAGCGCCTGGCTGTTAAATATTTCCCACAAGCGAAAAATGCATTAGAACTTACATCCCATATAAAGTCCATATCATGCATTCTTTCATGCATGGTTAAAACAAGTGACAGCCAGTTGATTTTTCTTGTTTTTTTCCCCCTAAACACTGAATTACAGTGGCAGGCTGTGGAAACCGCATTTGGGGGGGGGGGGGGGGGGTTGTTGGGTTTTTGTGTGTGTGTGTATGAACGTGAGTGGTGACTGGGAAGTTGCAAATGTAAAATTTTGCCCAGAAATGCGCATCACCGAGGGGTATCAGACACTTGAAATATGATTTCAGCTGCATTTTGGAAACGCAGTGCGATCCAGCAGGGACATCAGTGCATAGACTGGACTATCTGGTGATTTCATCCATGCGCTGTGATTCACTGCAGAATCGCAACATATGGCTGCATGCATTTCAGCACTAGGCTTGAACGATTTTAGGAAAAAATTGAATTGAGCGATTTGATTCGATTCACGATTTCCTTCAAAATCAAGCTTTGTTCCGCCTCTTTGCCTGTTTGTTCCCCTTCTGTTCCCGTCTCTTTGTGCCCCCTTTGCCTCTTCATGCCTCCTCTGGGTCTCTCTCGCTCCCTTTGTGTCTCTGTGCCTGCTCTGTTTCTCTCTGTGTCTCTCTCTGTGCCTGCTCTGTTTCTCTGTGTCTCTCTCTGTGCCTCCTCTGTGTCTCTCTGTGCCTCCTCTGTCCCCCAAGCTGCATCAGTTCTGGACATACCTTCCAGCATGAATCCAGCGATGCCAGTCTATCCACTTCGCCTCCTGCAGGCTCTAATGCACTGAATACTTCCTGTATGTCATGTGGAACACGGAGTATTGGCAAGCACGAGAGCCGCCAGATGGCGATAGAGGACGGGCAGCGTTTCGACTCGTGCGGAAGGTATGTCCAACGCTGCGGGCCGCCACTTCTTCAAACTTCCCCCATGTGGAAATGACGTGATCGCGATAATTGCCACTTTGACGATTCTGATATTGTGATCTTGGTGATTGTGGTTTTTGTTTAAATTCGATTTATCTTTCAGGCCTATTCAGCACGTTTGCGTTTTGATTGCATTCGTTATGAATGAAATCACAATCACAGCGGGGAAAATCACCTGCGTTGCCCGCAGCACTAGATTAAAGCCAGGCCTTAATGATTTTTTTTGTTTGTTTTATAAGAGGTGAAATGTTGATATTATTTTTCAGATTACTACAGCTACTACTATTCTTCCTATGGAGATGCCAGCAATACAGCCCCATGTGAGGAGGTGGATGGAAGTCAGGAGGGTCAGCCAGCTGAGGTGACAGCAGAGCCCACAGCATACACACAGGAGCCCTCCAATGCTCTCAGCAGTGCGGCATATACACAGGAAGCCTCCAGTGCTCTCAGCAGTGCGGCATACACACTGAAGCCCTCCAGTGTTTTTAGCAGTGACTATATAGGAGGAGAAGAAAAGACAAATTACGCTGAGGCTGTTCCGGTAGGAGAGTTCAATCTTGATGTCTCACAGTTGCATAGATGAAAGAAAATGGCCTCAATTCACTAAGCTTAACTCCTGTCTTTAATAACTCTTTTGAGCTGTTTTACAGTTATCACCATGGTTATATAATTGTGATAACTGTAAAACAGCTCAGAAGAGTTATTAAAGACAGGAGTTAAGCTTAGTCCTGTTCAGATAGGGGAGGTATAACCGAACAATTCACATGTGTAAAGTCTGATGAATGGGGGCGGGGGGGGCATGGGACCACTGGAAATGGCCAAGTTACATGTGGTCCTGAGCTCCGCGGAAACAGTGATTGCAGTATTAGAGGTGGTTGATCACAATATATAATGAATGACAGTAGCCTCAGCAGCAGGTGATAGGTGCATCTGTGTGCTTCCAGTAGTATTTGGGGTAGTTGGTGCTGAATGCACCTAATATTTAAAATATTAGTTGGGCTTGACTTGATTTGTAACTATGGCAAGGGTGCCTTAAAGGACAACTGAAGCAAGAGGGTTATGGAGGCTGCCAAATTAATTGTTTTTTTAGCAATACTGGTTACCTGGCTGTCCTGCTGATCCTCTGCCTCTAATACTTTTAGCCATAGACCCTGACAAGCATGCAGCAGATCAGGTGTTTCTGACATTATTGTCAGATCTGACAAGATTAGCTGCATGCATGTTTGTGGTGTTATTCAGACACTACTGCAGCCAAATAGATCAGCAGGGCTCCCAGAGAACTGGTATTGTTTGTTTATAAGCAAATAAATATGGCAGCTTACATTTTCCTCTCACTTCAGTTGTGAGATACAGAGGCTATCATCTTCATTCTCTGTTAAACTATGCCAGCTGTGTGACATCTGTGCTGATGCTCTGCCTCTAATACCTTGTTAAGTCACTGGCCCAGAATGAGCATGCAGATCAGATGCTTTGACTCTGGGGTGATTGTCATCAGCTGCTTGCTTGTTGCAGGTGTGTGACTTAAAAAACTAAAGCCAAAAGCTCAGCATGACAGCCAGGAAACTGGCATTTTTTAAAAAGGAATGAAGATGGTTGCCTCTGTATATCTCTCACTTGCGTTTTCCTTTAATTCCCATCTTCCTGCGTGGCAAATTTTCTGCACAGAGGAAAAAGCCTGTTTCAAACCTACCATTTAACCTCCCTGGTGGTATGATTCTTTCCTCAATTTAGTGTCTAAAAGTTGTACAGTTTTTTATTTGTTTTTTTTCATTAGCTGTTGGACCAAGCAGGAAAAGAATCATACCTGCAGAGAGTCTGCAGCACCCCTGCACTTTACTCACCTTTCTGGGAGCCAGCACTGCAATTCTCCCTCCTTTCCACCTAGTCGCACTCTACCCCTATGGTGAGATTGCCATCTGTTGTCCTGTGACAACCGGCAATCTCACCTGAGGGATCGATGGCCTCTGAGGACCGGAAGAAGCCGTGCTGCCAAGTATCTGGATGCTGGGGGAGGTGAGTTGTAACTGTCGCTGCACAGCATCCCCATACATCCCAGTGCCTTCCCCGAGCCATGCTTTGGGATTACCCCTCCTGGCTTCTTTTTTCCACTATGAGCCGCCAAGGAGGTTTATTTAGAGCAGAGACACTTGCATTTGGTATTTCTGTGTGCCATCTGTCTCTGTGCATCTGCAGTAACTTAACCTCCTTAGCGGTAATCCCGAGTCAGGTTTAGGACAGAAATCCTCAGATCAGAGCGGTAACCCCGTGCCAGCGTTTACGGATTTTTTTTTTTTTCCTGTTAAAGCACTGGCGATTTTAGAAATCGCCCTAAAAGCGCTTGTGCAACGCTTTCCTATAAGAGTGTTCACATGTGAGCGTTTCGATTTCTTTGATATTGCCAATGCGCTGCCTGTACCATTTTCTGAGCGCTTTAGCTCAATGGAAGGTATAGGAAAATCGCAAAGTGCTTGAAAAAGCGCTTTGTATAGCGATTTCCTGAACGCTTTTATGAATAATTACATTGTATCCATTTCCGGGTCAAAGACTTCATTTCCTGACTGACGTCAGGAAGTGAAAATACGAATTGCTTAGAAAAGCGCTTTTCTACGCACAAAGCACGCTTTAAAAAAAAAAAAAAAAACCTCTATAAATCGCTCAGCGCGTGCAATAGCGCTGCCAATTTATAATGTGAACATAACCTAAAAGCTTGTGAAAAAAATTGCACAGCTTTTAGACCCTAAATCTGGAAATAATCCTAACGCCAGGGAAATTAAATAAAGATAAAAGATATTTACTAAAAACTGTGCAATTTATAGAGCTGACCCTATTTTTTTTTTTTTTTTTTTTTCTTGCCTAGAGCTTGACTTTAATTAGGTGGTTTAACCACTTGAGGACCGTGGGCTTTACCCCCCTGAAGGACCAGGCACTTTTTTTCCATTCAGACCACTGCAGCTTTCACGGTTTATTGCTCGCTCATACAACCTACCACCTAAATGAATTTTGGCTCCTTTTCTTGTCACTAATAAAGCTTTCTTTTGGTGCTATTTGATTGCTGCTGCGATTTTTACTTTTTATTATATTCATCAAAATAGACATGCATTTTGTCAAAAAAATGATTTTTTTAACTTTCTGTGCTGACATTTTTCAAATAAAGTAAAATTTCTGTATACATGCAGCACGAAAAATGTGGACAAACATGTTTTTGATTAAAAAAAAAAACATTCAGCCTATATTTATTGGTTTGGGTAAAAGTTATAGCGTTTACAAACTATGGTGCCAAAAGTGAATGGTTGTCTACTTTCCAAAATGGAGTCATTTGTGGGGTGTGTTTACTGTCCTGGCATTTTGGGGGGTGCCTAATTGTAAGCACCCCTGTAAAGCCTAAAGGTGCTCATTGGACTTTGGACCCCTTAGCGCAGTTAGGCTGCAAAAAAGTGCCACACATGTGGTATTGCCGTACTCAGGAGAAGTAGTATAATGTGTTTTGGGGTGTATTTTTACACATACCCATGCTGGGTGGGAGAAATATCTCTGCAATTGACCATTTTTTGATTATTTTTTTTTAGAGATATTTCTCCCACCCAGCATGGGTATGTGGAAAAATACACCCCAAAACACATTGTACTACTTCTCCCGAGTACGGCGATACCACATGTGTGGCACTTTTTTGCACCCTAACTGTGCTAAGGGGCCCAAAGTCCAATGAGTACCTTTAGGATTTCACAGGTCATTTTTGTTTCAAGACTAGTCCCCATGGTTTAGGGCCCCTAAAATGCCAGGGCAGTATAGGAACCCCACTAATGAACCCATTTTAGAAAGAAGACACCCCAAGGTATTCCGTTAGGAGTATGGTGAGTTCATAGAAGATTTTATTTTTTGTCACAAGTTAGCGGAAAATGATTTTAATTGTTTTGTTTTTTTCGCAAAGTGTCATTTTCCGCTAACTTGTGACAAAAAAATTAAATCTTCTATGAACTCACCATACTCCTAACGGAATACCTTTGGGTATTCCGTTAGACTACTCCGTGAGGAGTAGTCTTGAAACCAAATGTCGCAAAATGACCTGTGAAATCCTAAAGGTACTCATTGGACTTTGGGCCCCTTAGCGTACTTGGGGTGTAAAAAAGTGCCACACATGTGGTACCGCCGTACTCAGAAGTAGTATAATGTGTTTTGGGGTGTATTTTTACACATACCCATGCTGGGTGGGAGAAATATCTCTGTAAATGACAATTGTTTGATTTTTTTTTTACACACAATTGTCCATTTACAGAGATATTTCTCCCACCCAGCATGGGTATGTGTAAAAATACACCCCAAAACACATTATACTACTTCTCCTGAGTACGGCGATACCACGTGTGACACTTTTTTGCAGCCTAAGTGCGCTAAGGGGCCCAACGTCCTATTCACAGGTCATTTTGAAGCATTTGTTTTCTAGACTACTCCTCACGGTTTAGGGCCCCTAAAATGCCAGGGCAGTATAGGAACACCACTAATGAACCCATTTTAGAAAGAAGACACCCTAAGGTATTCCGTTAGGTGTATGGCGAGTTCATAGAAGATTTTATTTTTTGTCACAAGTTAGTGAAAAATGACACTTTGTGAAAAAAAAATATCAATTTCCGCTAACTTTTGACAATAAATAAAATCTTCTATGAACTCGTCATACACCTAACAGAATACATTGGGGTGTCTTTTTTTCTAAAATGGGGTCACTTGTGGGGTTCCTATACCGCCCTGGCATTTTACGGGCCCAAAACCGTGAGTAGTCTGGAAACCAAATGTCTCAAAATGACCAGGGGTATAAGCATCTGCAAATTTTGATGACAGGTGGTGTATCAGGGGGCAAATTTTGTGGAACCGGTCATAAGCAGGGTGGCCTTTTTAGATGACAGGTTGTATTGGGCCTGATCTGATGGATAGGAGTGCTAGGGGGGTGACAGGAGGTGATTGATGGGTGTCTCAGGGGGTGTTTAGAGGGGAAAATAGATGCAATCAATGCACTGGGGAGGTGATCGGAAGGGGGTCTGAGGGGGATCTGAGGGTTTGGCCGAGTGATCAGGAGCCCACACTGGGCAAATTAGGGCCTGATCTGATGGGTAGGTGTGCTAGGGGGTGACAGGAGGTGATTGATGGGTGTCCAAAGGTGTGATTAGAGGGGGAATAGATGCAAGCAATGCACTGGCGTGGTGATCAGGGCTGGGGTCTGAGGGCGTTCTGAGGGTGTGGGCGGGTGATTGAGTGCCCTAGGGGCAGATAGGGGTCTAATCTGATGGATAGCAGTGACAAGGGGTGATTGATGGGTAATTAGTGGGTGTTTGGAGGAGAGAACAGATGTAAACAATGCACTTGGGAGGTGATCTGACGTCGGATCTGCGGGCGATCTATTGGTGTGGGTGATCAAATTGCCTGCAAGGGGCAGGTTAGGGGCTGATTGATGGGTGGCAGTGCCAGGGGGTGATTGATGGGTGGCAGTGCCAGGGGGTGATTGATGGGTGGCAGTGACAGGGGGTGATTGATGGGTGATTGACAGGTGATCAGTGGGTTATTACAGGGAAGAACAGATGTAACTAATGCACTGGCGAATTGATAAGGGGGGGGGGGTCTGAGGGCAATCTGAGCGTGTAGGCGGGTGATTGGGTGCCCACAAGGGGCAGATTGGGGTCTGATCTGATGGGTAACAGTGACAGGTGGTGATAGGGCGTGATTGATGGGTAATTAGTGGGTGTTTAGGGTAGAGAACAGATGTAAACACTGCACTTGGGAGGTGATCTGACGTCGGATCTGCGGGCGATCTATTGGTGTGGGTGGGTGATCAGATTGCCCGCAAGGGGCAGGTTAGGGGCTGATTGATGGGTGGCAGTGACAGGGGGTGATTGATGGGTGATTGACAGGTGATCAGGGGGATAGAGGTATACAGTACACGGGGGGGGGGGGGGGGGTCTGGGGAGAATCTGATGGGTGGGGGGGGTGATCAGGAGTCCCCAGGGGGCAGTTTAGGGTTAAAAAAATAGCGTTGACAGATAGTGACAGGGAGTGATTGATGGGTGATTGGGTGTAAACAGGGGTCTGGGAGGTGGGCAGGGGGGGGTCTGAGGGGTGCTGTGGGCGATCAGGGGGCAGGGGGGGGGGGGGGAATCAGTGTGCTTGGGTGCAGACTAGGGTGGCTGCAGCCTGCCCTGGTGGTCCCTCGGACACTGGGACCACCAGGGCAGGAGGCAGCCTGTATAATGCACTTTGTAAACATTACAAAGTGTATTATACACTTTGTATGCGATCGTGGGGTTAACATCCCGCCGGCGCTTCCGTATGGCCGGCGGGATGTTGCGGCGGGTGAGCGGAGTCAGGCGCCGGCGGTGGATCGCGTCACGGATGACGCGATCGCTCCGCCCATGCCCCTACAAGGACCGCCGCCTCTGTGGGTGAGCTGGTCCTTGCGGGGTCCACTTCCCGGCCGCCTCTGTGCGTTAGGCGGTCGGGAAGTGGTTAAAGAGACTGTGAAGTCCTTTTTTTTTTTTTTTTTTTTTTTTTTTTTCCTTATATTGTCATAAAATCCTCTTCAGCATTAATTTCCAAGTGGAATCACTGCTTCCCCACAGCAGATAAATGATTTATTACTGAGAAATAGACCTGCAAAGTTCCAGGGCTCGCAGGGCTTTACTTCCTCGAAGAGGCAGAGCTTTGTGCTGTAGCTCTGCCTCCTCAGCAGTCAATCTCTGCCGATCGCCGCCTCTCCCCACCCCTCTCAGTCTTCTTTCACTGAGAGGGGCGGGGAGGAAGCAGAGATACAGCACAAAGCTCTGCCTCCCAAGGGCAGCATAATCTGCTACCTGTAAAGTCGTGGAACTTTGCAGGTCTATTTCTCAGTAATAAATCACTCATCTGCCACGGGGATGCGGCGAATCCACTTGGAAATTAATGCTGCAGAGGATTTTATGACAACATAAGGTTAAAAACAGAGACTTAAGAGTCTCTTTAACGCTTATAAGAGAACCGTACAGACATATAGTAGTAGAATGCAGTAAATTATTCAGAATACCCACTTCTACATGAAATATTCTGATTTCATTATCAGAAACCCTTCTTATTGCTTAACAGTATGCATCATTATTTTTTTTTTAATTGGATGTTAAACTGCCTGCTTTTTTGAATGGATAAACACTAAGGCCTCGATTCATAAAGCATTACCACATGCGGTAATGCTGAAAACCGCAGACTTTCCCGACCACTTAGAAATGTGTCAATTCATAAAGGCTGTTACCGCATGAAAAGCTGACATTACCGACCAGGGAGATAAATTACCGACTTGGCTGTAGTTACCTCCAACACATGTCAGTAAATTGTCAGCAAATGTCAATTCATAAAGCCTGCAACAAGCGGTAAGCCTGACGATAGTTGCCGACATCTCTGGTGAGGCGTTAACAAGTTACCGACACCTCTGATGAATGCAAAGTGCAGAGAGCCGAAGTCTGTTTGAGTCATCTGTGTAGAGAGCCAGAGAGCCGTCTGTGTGAGTCATTTGAGCAGGCAGGGAAAGTCTGTGCGAGTCATCTGTCTGAGTCATTTGTGGAGTCATTTGTGCAGGGCAAAAGAGAGAATCGCCACACTGCTCTACTCTACCGCTCAATGGGCTGCGGTAATTTACCGACCTTCAAAGGCAGCTGGGGAAATCTTTATGAATTAGCACACAGACCGGGAGAAAACAGAGTGCGGTATTTTCCCAACAAGATTTTTTTTTTATTATTGAATCGAGGCCAAACTCTGAATGTGGCCTTGGGGGTCTGTGAAATGAGGTAACAAAGCTAGAGGTATTTGGAGGATTTTGGACAGCAAGGTCTTGTATTTTTATCCAAGCGTCTTCCCCATTACAAAGGTGCAATGTGTCACCATCACTGTTCCTTTTCAAAGTAAGATTAATTAGGATAATTTTTTTTTTTTTTTTTAATGACTTCAACCAAAGTTGAATAGACACGGAATCTGAGCATAGCTTTCAGATAGCCATGTGGAAGTTTGCATAGCTGCTGTGACATGGCAATACCAGCTATCTGTGAGACAATATTGTCTTGTGTAAGGATAATAATGGGCTATTTTTTTCTTCAGGAACAGGAAAGCACTTCGCTTGCAGAAAGTTTGAGAGCAACGGCAGAAGCTGCTTTGTCCCAGACAGGATTTACCTACGATGAAAACACTGGCTTGTACTATGACCACAGTACCGGATTCTACTATGACTCGGTATGTGTGCTTCCTATGTGTTTTGTTTCTAGTCAGTTGGCAGTCTGACTAGGGTATCTAGATATATATAGAGAGATATGGAACCACCAGCCTGTTTTTGTGAGTGACACATCCCAAAAGGTCTCTAGTGAAAAAAATATGATATTCACCATGTAATTTATTATTTGATCCACAATCAGCCTACACATAATCATCTTTACTACTGGTAGACATGAAAAAAACTAGACCGCACCAACTGCCATTATTTAAAACCTCACCCACTAACATTGCGATAGGCTAAAAGGGTGTTTTTTTTTTTTTTTGTTTTTTTTTTTTTTTAATAGATATACATACGCACAGAGGGAGATAATGGTTGCTTGGTAGTTGGAAACAGCTGTTATTCCCCACAATGCAACAAGGCTCACAGACAGGAAACTGTTAGGACCTAGGTTCTGACACCACGCTGTGGGAGGGGGTTCACCACAATATCAGCCATACAGTGCCCCTTAAGATCTGTTTGACAAAAAGGAAGGAGGTAACAGCTACTGACTGCAGTGTTCTCCCCAGGCTCTTTTAGCCGGGTGCTCCACCCGGCTAGTTTTGGTGAGCACCCGGCTGTCATCGGCTCACTTCCTCCTCTGCTGAAAGCAGAGTTGCACACAGAAGCGTCAGCCCTGCATTTTCTCAACACACCGCACCAGGCTAATTTTTCATGCCACCCGGCTAATTTTTTATGCCACCCAGCTAGAAAAAAATTCTGGGGAGAACACTGGACTGGGATGAAGTTCAATCCTTGGTAACAGTTCCTCTTTAAATAAGTCCTTTATGTCCTTGTAAGCCAGGTGTAGATCTAAGGCAGCTGGCATATAGCACACCTATAACTTATTATGCTTACAGAACCATAAAAAAGAGCATATTCCACCCACTGTCCTGAAGTGATGAATAATGATTTGTTGCTTCTCATTCTTGAGGAGGTGAAGTTTATATTGCAATTACTTCTAATTTTAAAAAGGCAGAATTGTACTGTTTAGTGTTTGTAATTACTGTAAATCAAGTTTACCCTCTTGTGGATAGCTTTAAAGGGAACCAGAGATGAAGGACCCTCATGTATTTTACCATATATATCAGTGGGAACATTTGAGAAAACACCTACCCTGCTCTGTTTCATTCTTCACTGCTCAGCCTGCTTGTTACTAGCCCAGATAAAATCCCTGACCAAGCATTCAGTCTGGCTTTGCTCAGGAATCATTATAGCTGAGTCTGTCTTCTTTGGTGTCTTTTCAAGCCCAAGCCTGCCCCCTTCTGGCTCTGTTATGAGTCATCTACAAAGATTCCTGAGCAAAGCCAGACTGAATGCTCAGTCGGGGATTTTACAGGGCTGATAAAAAGCAAGCTGAACAGTGAAGAATGAAACAGAGAGCAAGGTAGATGTTTTCTCTAATGTTCCCACTGATATATATGGTAAAATACATGAGGGTGCTTTGTCTCTGAATCACTTTAAGTACCGTAGTACATGATGCAAATAGTGGATATAATTCCATGCTCAATAACTATGCTTGATAATTGTATTTCCCCAATAAGGAATCCCAGCTGTACTATGATCCCTCCACCGGAATTTATTATTACTGCGATGTGGAGAGTGGGCGATACCAGTTTCATTCGAGAGTTGATCTTCAGTCCTACACAGACACAAGCACTCAGCATAGCAAGGAGAAGAAGGCTAAGAAGAAAAGACCAGAGCCAGCCAGTGCACAGGGGGAGGAGCAAGTAAGTGGCTCTGTCCATTATATAGCTGCACATCCGCTGGGTGCTAGCATGGGATCCTTGACCCCCTGGGTGGTTTATTTAACCACAACTTACTGTTATTCCCAATAGAATGGTTTTAATGATTGCTGTTTAGTTGGAATGATCAGAGTCTTCACCTATAAAATGTAGATTTCTCTAAGGCCTGGAACCCACTAGGAGCGCTTTTCTGATTTGAAAAGCTCTTGCTAATGTAATACTATGAGTGTGATCCCACTTGAGCGATTTGATTTTATAAAAATCCCCATAGCATTGCATTAGTTAGAGCTTTTCCTATCACTAGCACTTAGCAAAGGCTGCTAGTGGGTTTGAGCCCTGAGAGAGCTTGTGTTGGTAGTTTATAATTAACATGACCAGTGTTCTCCCCAGAATTTTTTTCCAGCCGGGTGGCATGAAAAAGTATTACTGCGAAGGATAAAAAAGTAGCGTGGTTCCACCCCTAAAGATTATCTTCAAAATTCCACATATACGCACAAAACGGGTTTTTTTTCATGAACCAAAGTTCTCTTTTATTCTTCAAATTTTTCTTCAGAAAGTTGGTGATAAGTGTAGATACATCAGACCATCACTTCACATAAAAAATGCCTTTGAAGAATAAAAGAGAACTTTGGTTCATGAAAAAAAAACCCGTTTTGTGTGTATATGTGGAATTTTGGCTTGAAAAAGTAGCCGGGCGGGGTGCGAGTGGGGAATGCAGGGCCGTGCATCTCTGCTTACAGCATAGGAGGTTGAGGAGTCGAGCTGATGAGAGCCAGGTGCTCACCAAAATTAGCCAGGTGAAGCACCTCACTAAAAGATCATATCATTTAAGCTCGCCTTCCCAGAATAACTTTGGATGAACCCCCCCCCCTCTCCTTTAATAAGTAGCAATGCCTTAGTTAGCAAACATATGGCAGGGATTAGATTAGTGCTGCAGAAGATGTCAGTGCTATATAAATGCATAATAAGAATATAGTAGGACATTAGACTATGACTATGGTAGGATTAGATTGTGAGCTCCTCTGAGGACCGTGACATGACTATGTACTCTGTAAAGTGCTGCAGATGTCAGTGCTATATAAATACTTAATAATAAGGTAGGACATACATTAGACTACAACTATGGTTGGATTAGATTGTAAGCTCTTTGGGCTAGTGGAAGGAGTTCACTGGTGCTAGTGCGGGAAAGGAGAAGGTCACTGCAGCTAGTGGAGGGAGAAGGGCGCTGGAGCTGGTGGGGGGAGGCAGAAGGTCGCTGGAGCTAGTGGGGGGGAAGAGGTCACTGGGGCTAGTGGGGGGGAGGCAGAAGGTCATTGGGGCGAGTAGAGGGAGATAGGTCACTGGGGCTAGTGGGGGGTAGAAAGTCTCTTGGCTAGTGGGGCGGGAGAGGGAGGAAGTCAATGGCGCTAGTGGGGGGCAGGTAGAGGGTCACTGGGGCTAGTGGGGGGGGCAGGTCAAATGTCACTGGGGCTAGTGGGGGATGCAGAAAGTCTCTGGGGCTAGTGTGGGGAAAGACAAGGTCATTGGGGCTAGTGGGGCAGGTGGAAGGACACTGGGGCTAGTGGGGCAGGTGGAAGGACACTGGGGCTAGTGGGGGTTAGGTGGAATGTCAATGGGGCTAGTGGGGGCTAGATGGAAGGTGACTGGGGCTAGTGGGGGTAGGGAGGAGGTCACTGGGACTAGTGGGGGTAGATAGGTCACTGGGGCTAGTGGGGGTAGGGAGGAGGTCACTGGGGCTAGTGGGGGTAGGGAGGAGGTCACTGGGGCTAGTGGGGGTAGGGAGGAGGTCACTGGGCTAGTGGGAGTAGGGAGGAGGTCACTGGGGCTAGTGGGGGTAGGGAGGAGGTCACTGGGGCTAGTGGGGGTAGGGAGGAGGTCACTGGGGCTAGTGGGGGTAGGGAGGAGGTCACTGGGGCTAGTGTGGGTAGGGAGGAGGTAACTGGGGCTAGTGGGGGTAGGAAGGAGGTAACTGGGGCTAGTGGGGGTATAGAGAAGGTCACTGGGGCTAGAGGGGGTATAGAGAAGGTCACTGGGGCTAGAGAGAAGGTCACTGGGGCTAGTGGGGGTAGATAGAACGTTACTGGGGCTAGGGAGAAGGTCACTGGGGCTAGAGAGAAGGTCACTGGTGCTAGGGAGGAGGTCACTGGGGCTAGTGGGGGTAGGGAGGAGGTCACTGGGGCTAGTGGGGGTATAGAGAAGGTCACTGGGGCTAGTGGGGGTAGATAGAACGTTACTGGGGCTAGGGAGAAGGTCACTGGGGCTAGAGAGAAGGTCACTGGTGCTAGGGAGGAGGTCACTGGGGCTAGTGGGGGTAGGGAGGAGGTCACTGGGGCTAGTGGGGGTATAGAGAAGGTCACTGGGGCTAGAGAGAAGGTCACTGGGGCTAGTGGGGGTAGATAGAACGTTACTGGGGCTAGGGAGGAGGTCACTGGGGCTAGAGAGAAGGTCACTGGGGCTAGGGAGGAGGTCACTGGGGCTAGTGGGGGTAGAGAGAAGGTCACTGGGGCTAGTGGGGGGGGGAGTAGATACATATTTACTGCATTTGGCTGCAGCTGTCCATTCCTCCTCTATTCCTCTAGGGGGCAGGGCTTCCTCTGGACAGGAGACAACTTCCTCCAGGCAGGGCTTCAACCTGCCACACACATGCTCCCTGGTGAGCTTCCCCAGGGCTGGAGAAACCCTTCCTCTGTGCGGAAGTCCTATGGGAGCGGGGTTTCGGCCGCTGGGGGGCAGAGTTTATGCCGAGAAACCCTGCTCTTCTCGGCTGCGGGAGACATGATGGACTGGCTGCCTGCCCTAGCCCCACCGATCCTGTTCAGAGGAAAAAGCCTGTGGGCGGGGCATGGCTTCAAAGAGGCCACGGGAAATCCCCTGGCGGCTCAGTCTGTACGACCCTGGTGAACTCTGAGTTCTTAACTTCTCATTTCAGTGCACAGTCCTAACCTATCTGGAGCTGGAAGGGATGGGACTGGCTGCAGTGCTGACATTCATGCAGCCAGAACAGAGAAGAGACGCTGTGTGGATTCGCTCAGGGAAGAGGGGAGAAAGTCTTTCTGCAGCTTCAGGCTTTTTCCCCAGCCCCAGCCTCGAGTCACACGGCACTATTCTCCCTGTGCTCCACTCACATGTGTATCTAGGCAGCAGCCTCCACTAGCTGAGCTGCCTGGAAGTTAATAGATCGGCAGAGGAGCGCTCCTGCAGTGCCAGGCGGGCGGGGTTTCAAAACAGCCGGGCGGCCCGCCCACCTAATTAGTCCTGGGGAGAACACTGATGACTACTATAAAGTTTCTGTGTTGCACTAGAGGAGATCATTGCCGGATTCCTGGAAACGGCTCTGCTTCTCAGCCAGACACAATACGTTGCCTGAGGATGGCCCTGCCAGGACTGCTGCCAGAAATCACACAATAGTGGCCTCCAGCACTCAATGGGAATGTTATCTTTGAAGTTACATTGGTACTAACAGGTGACTTTTTAAAAGCAAGAAATAACTGAATTTAATTTAGCAGTACACCACTATGCCCACATGATTTGGCCAAATCGCAAAGCTTAGTGCTGTAGAAGGTGCTCTGATTGGAGAACTGCTCCCGATGACGTTTCCTGCTGTGTCCCCTAACTAGACTAGCACATACTTACCTAAGGATAGGGAAGCCTCTGGATCCGAATGAGGCTTCTTTCCCTCTGGTTTCCTGTTGCTGCTCGCGGAATCTCCAGCTGTTCGGGAATGCATTCATTTTCTGGCACGAGTGGGTATAAGCAACGACCCCCTGTTACTCTTCCCTTTCGGATAGTTTGAAAATAGAAATCAAAACAAGTCCATGGTAAGAGTACATACTGAGGGTGCTGTCAGGAGCAAAAAATATCCATCAGGCCCTAGGCAATCGAACTGGGTACATCTAATTGTACTGACACTCTGCAGGAGAATGAGGGGATTCCTCCTCTATTACACATTCTTCATGCACAATCTGAACCAGATTTACTGGTGATAGACGACACCTCTGCGATCAGTGTGCACAACATTCTCAGTACATTCACAACCGTTCTGCGGGGAGTGCATATGTAGGGTACAGTACTACTGTGTAACTTAATTTGTAGTCACCATCCCCAAATTTAATAACATGTAGAATTCATTGATTTCATGAGCAAAGGGAGTTTGAAAAAAAAATCATATTTTTTTTTCTTTTAACCGCTTCACCCTCAAGGGGTTTTTACAGACCAGAGACATTTTCAACTGTCAGCACTCCTCCCTTTCATTCGCCAATAACTTTATTACTACTTATCACAACAAAATGATCTATACCTTTTTGTTCTCGCCACAAATTAGGCTTTCTTTGGGCAGTACATTTTGCTAAGAATTTTTTTATTCTAAATGCATTGTAAGGGGAATTGTACAAAAAAAAAAATTCTCAATTTTCAGCCATTTTAGTTTTAAAATAAAACCTACCATAATTAAAACCCACATATTTTACCATTTGTTATGGTTATTACACCGTTTAAATTATGTCCCTATCATAATGTATGGTGACTAGAGATGTCGCGAACCTCCGATTTTCTGTTTGCGAACCCTATTCGCGAACCTCTGCGAAAGGTTTGGTTCGCGAAAAAGTTCGTGAACCGCAATAGACTTCAATGGGGAGGCGAACTTTGAAAAATAGAAACAATTCTGACAGCTGGAAAAATGATAGAAACCATGTTTCAAGGGCTCTAATACCTGGAGGCACACCTGATCGAGTGAAATACACATCACTGCTGGAACCATTTAGGTTCCCTTTAAAGGGAAGGTCCAAGCAAAATAAAAACATGAGTTTCACTTACCTGGGGCTTCTACCAGCCCCATGCATCCATCCTGTGCCCTCGTAGTCACTCACTGCTGCTCCAGTCCCCCGCTGGCAGCTTTCCGACCTCGGAGGTCGGCGGGCCGCATTGCGTACGTTTTTACGCATTCCCGCTAGTGCAAGAACATTAACACATACATTTTTACGCGTTCCTGGTTCAATGCGTACATTTTTACGCATTGAACCAGTAATGCGTAAAAATGTATGTGTTAATGTTCCTGCAGTAGCGGGAATGCGTAAAAACGTACGCAATGCGGCCCGCCGACCTCCGAGGTCGGAAAGCTGCCAGCGGGGGACTGGAGCAGCAGTGAGTGACTACGAGGGCACAGGATGGATGCATGGGGCTGGTAGAAGCCCCAGGTAAGTGAAACTCATTTTTTTATTTTGCTTGGACCTTCCCTTTAAGGATTTGTAGCATAAAAGCCAACTCACATTGGCTGGGATTTGAACCCGGGTCTTACTATTCTATTGCATTGAGCATAAATAGTAAATGCTAGGCCAGCTTCAGTTACTACTGTTGTGGTACAGCGGTTAGGGTGCTTGCCCACCACACAGTGAGACCCGGGTTCAAATCCCAGCCAATGTGAGTTGGCTTTTATGCTACTAATCCTTAAAGGGAACCTAAACGGTGAAGGATATGGATTTTTCCTTTTAAAATAATACCAGTTGCCTGAATCGCCTGCTGATCCTGTGTCTCTAATACTTTTAGCCACAGCCCCTGAACAAGCATGCAGATCAGGTGCTCTGACTGAAGTCAGACTGGATTAGCTGCATGCTTGTTTCAGGGTGTGATTCAGCCACTATTGCAGTCACAGAGATCAGCTGGACTGCCAGGCAACTGGTATTGTTTACAGGAAACATCCATATCACTCTCAGTTAAGGTTCCCTTTAAGCAACCTAATGTTTCTATTGCATTGAGCATAAATAGTAAATGCTAGGCCAGCTTCAGTTACTACTGTTGTGGTACAGCAGTTAGGGTGCTTGCCCATCACACAGTGAGACCCAGGTTCGATTCCCAGCTATGGTATGTAAACTGGTTTTTGAAATAGTATAATTCCCTGGCAGATGAGACCCTCCTCCCTCTACCGGAGGGAGGAGGGAATAGGTAGAAGGGTGGAGGGAGGAGGGAAGCAGCTGTCCCTTAACTAATTAGTGTAGGAAGACAAGTGAGTGAAATGGCATAAGGACCTTGCTTGGAGAAGGGAGGGGGGGGGGGGGCGGGCCTCCAGCAGTGAGAGCACTGTGTTTGGCAATAATGTGGCTGCTGACTGTGATATAGAGGGTCAAAGTTTTGCTCAATAGAGCATTATGGAGTGAATCGAACTTCCGCAATAGTTCGCCTGTTGCAGGCAAACGCGAACCCCCAAAGTTCGCATGGAACCGTTCGCCGGCGAACAGTTCGCTACATCTCTAATGGTGACAATATATTATTTGGAAATACACAGGTGTAATTTTTCTTTTTTTTTTTTTTTTTTTTTTTTTTTTTCATGTCTAGTCCTTAATTACAAGCCCAATATAGTAAAATAACCATAATATTCCCTCATAAAATACATATTAAAAAAACGGAGTCACTATGGCAACTATTTATGTATTTTTTTTATTTTTTTTTGTCTTTATTTTTTTTTAACAAACAAGTGTGTGAAGGGGCTTTGGAAGTTGAAGGGATTCATTTTAATTATAAATGTATGTGAATGTGTGTTATTTTACTTTTTAGCCACTAGATGGCGTTGCATACTGCTTCCTGTCATTATGAATGGACATGGCCCCTGACCGGGGTCATGTCCATTCGTTCCAGGCATTTTTATTGATTAGGGGAACATTTTTTTCCCCTTCCCCAATCGTGGATCTCAGTGACCCATGGGTAAGTGCGGGAAGGGGGGGCGAGTGCAAGGGGGGGGGGGGGTAAGCGCGCATGCACAGCAGTGGTGGAGGCGTGCGACGCATTCAAATCTCCTGGAGTCGTTCACAGGCTCTAACAGGGCGTTTTTAATGTGGCGGCATGTCGGGAAGCGGTTATTTACAGTTTTAATTTATTAGGTCAGTGCATTTTTTTTATGACTCCGACTCCAGGTACCCAAAAATTGCTTCAACTCCGACTCCACAGCCCTGGTAGTAACGGTAATATTGACGTGTGTTCCCTGCACAGAGCAATATTACTGCTGCTTTGTGCATCAATCCCTTTGTCACCATTGGTTTTGATGATGTCGATATTCGGGTCTCCTGAGTCTTCTACATTTTGCTGTTTGTTCAGACAGCCCTTGAGCTGAACCCATGCATTTTAGCGAGCCTAGTCCTGACACCTGTTTTACAATATTTCAGCATATGTGTGTTGATGTGCTCTGTTTAGCTGTTAAGTATAAATGAGCGCTTTCTTTTTTTTTTCTTGTTTTCGGTAGGTAGAAGAATTAAGTCAGAAAATCCACGACTGTAATAATTCTGAAAAGACTGACAAAGAGGTGCAGACAGATGATTACCCAGCTTGGGCTAGTAAGCATTGACTTCCGTGGTAACGCATATCAAACTGAGCCTTTTACTATTTCTTGTCTTTCGATGATGAGTTCTCAAATGTCCTTAAAGCGGACCTCAACTCTTGCACAGGACAGAAGGGAAACATATAGAAAAACACCCTGTATGTATTTAGAGAGTTTAGCCTGTCTAATTCCCCCTCATCTGTGACTAAGCACAAGTTGTAATTAGATCTCTCAGCTGTGTCACCGGTCTGCTATGGCAGAGAGCTAATTGGTAAACGCGGGATGTTAACAATGTGTCTGCTTCCATGAAAGCAGGAAGTAGACAAACTGCTGGTGTAATGCAGGATCTGCATCAGCTGTAACAAAGAAATGTTTTGTTTTGTTTTTTTCGGCTTGTGTTTGTTCACAAATGTTTTTCTTTAGAGGTTATTATACTGTCGTGTATCTTGTAGAGCAGAGAGGAAGTTCTGAGTTCAGTCCACTTTAATATTTTACTTGCATGTGTATTCTCTTTGTACATTACATATCTAGGAGAATTCATGGAGAAGCATGTGATCACTTTGGTCAGGTGATAGATATGTAAAAGTGGCCATACATCTTTAGACTTGGAGGCTGATCGACCATCAGATTAGATAATTATCAAATCTGATGAAAATCTGTGCCGCCAAGAGCATGCCCGATCACAGCAATTTCGGACCGACATTAGTTGCATGTATAGACAGCGGACATGCTGGAAAATCTCGGGCTGACCTGCACGATCAGGTGCTCAGCGGTAACGGCCGACCGCAACGGAAACCCCTCACCGCTGTCTCCCCTAATGATTTATGTCCCCCCCCCACCCCCGTGCGCAGTTATACTTTACCTGCCGCCGTTTGTACTGAGTGTCTGTGCCCTATTTCTGGCATTCGGGTTCCAATTGATACCAGCATATAGCATGTGGGGCATGTGTGACGTCACATACATGCCCCATGTGCTATAATGCTAGCAATCACGTGGGGGCACAGATACGGAAGTACGAGGACACTCAGCGCAGACGGCGGCAGGTAAAGTATAACTGCACGGGTACCTGGGGGAGGACACATAAATCATTAGGGGACAGGTGGCGGTGTCATGGTGCCACAAGGCCAGTTCCCATAAGATTTCATGCTGAAATGGATCGGGAATTGGCCTGGGGTTAATGGCGGCCAACAGATTTCTTTCTGAACAGATTCGATAGAGAGATCTGTCTCTTGGTCAATCGGCCGCCAAAATCATTAGCTGTATGGCTACATTAAGCCTCTGATTTGCTGGTCATGATTATGTGCTAAAGCAGTATGTGAGCACAGCAAATCAGAGCGTTGCAAATCAGCTAATCACACAAATCACATGCTTCTCCTTGAGTTCTCTTAGACATGACCATCAGTACTTACGGTATGTTACAAATGCTTGTCCTAACCCATTATTAAAGTGAACCTTAAGCCAGAAAAAAAAAATGAGTTTTACTCACCTGGGGCTTCTACCAGCCCCCTGCAGCAGTCCTGTGCCCTCGCAGCCACTCACTCATCCTCTGGTCCCCCGCTGCCAGCTAGTTTCGTTTTTGCCGACAGGCCCATCAGGACTGGCCATGCGTAGCTTTTTCCGCATTCCCGACTAATTAGCGCTATTGCGGGCCGCAAAGCGTACAGAAATACGCGTTGTCGCATATCTATGCGTGCGTAATGCGGCAACGCGTATTTTTGTACGCGTTGCGGCCCGCAATAGTTTACTAATTACTGTCAGGAGCTACGCATGGCCAGTCCTGACGGGCCTGTCGGCAAAAACGAAACTAGCTGGCAGCGGGGGACCAGAGGATGAGTGAGTGGCTGCGAGGGCACAGGACTGCTGCAGGGGGCTGGTAGAAGCCCCAGGTGAGTAAAACTCATTTTTTTTTTTTCTGGCTTAAGGTTCACTTTAAGGCCACCATACACCATTAGATTTATGACTGATCTTGTAAATGAGTGATATTTCTCAGACTGACATATTTTGGGGCACATTGACTGTTTTACCATCTTCAGAATCGGAAAACACCTGATTTGTGTGATTGTTTGGGGAGTGTGGCACACAAAGCATTTTAAGGAAGATTTTATCTTAAAATGAGAGTTAAAATATGTCTATTGTGTCATTTATCAGAGCTCTATTATAAGCACACATGATTACATCAGCGCCTGGCTGTTAAATATTTCCCACAAGCGAAAAATGCATTAGAACTTACATCCCATATAAAGTCCATATCATGCATTCTTTCATGCACGGTTAAAACAAGTGTTCAGTGTTTTTTTCCCCCTAAACACTGAATTACAGTGGCAGGCTGTGGAAACCGCATTTGGGGGGGGGGGGGGGGGGGGTTGTTGGGTTTTTGTGTGTGTGTGTGTGTGTGTGTGTGTGTGTGTGTGTGTGTGTATGTGTATGAACGTGAGTGGTGACTGGGAAGTTGCAAATGTAAAATTTTGCCCAGAAATGCGCATCACCGAGGGGTATCAGACACTTGAAATAGGATTTCAGCTGCATTTTGGAAACGCAGCATCAGTGCATAGACTGGACTATCTGGTGATTTCATCCATGCGCTGTGATTCACTGCAGAATCGCAACATATGGCTGCATGCATTTCAGCACTAGGCTTGAACGATTTTAGGAAAAAATTGAATTGAGCGATTTGATTCGATTCACGATTTCCTTCAAAATCAAGCTTTGTTCCGCCTCTTTGCCTGTTTGTTCCCCTTCTGTTCCCGTCTCTTTGTGCCCCCTTTGCCTCTTCATGCCTCCTCTGGGTCTCTCTCGCTCCCTTTGTGTCTCTGTGCCTGCTCTGTTTCTCTCTGTGTCTCTCTCTGTGCCTCCTCTGTGTCTCTCTGTGCCTCCTCTGTCCCCCAAGCTGCATCAGTTCTGGACATACCTTCCAGCATGAATCCAGCGATGCCAGTCTATCCACTTCGCCTCCTGCAGGCTCTAATGCACTGAATACTTCCTGTATGTCATGTGGAACACGGAGTATTGGCAAGCACGAGAGCCGCCAGATGGCGATAGAGGACGGGCAGCGTTTCGACTCGTGCGGAAGGTATGTCCAACGCTGCGGGCCGCCACTTCTTCAAACTTCCCCCATGTGGAAATGACGTGATCGCGATAATTGCCACTTTGACGATTCTGATATTGTGATCTTGGTGATTGTGGTTTTTGTTTAAATTCGATTTATCTTTCAGGCCTATTCAGCACGTTTGCGTTTTGATTGCATTCGTTATGAATGAAATCACAATCACAGCGGGGAAAATCACCTGCGTTGCCCGCAGCACTAGATTAAAGCCAGGCCTTAATGATTTTTTTTGTTTGTTTTATAAGAGGTGAAATGTTGATATTATTTTTCAGATTACTACAGCTACTACTATTCTTCCTATGGAGATGCCAGCAATACAGCCCCATGTGAGGAGGTGGATGGAAGTCAGGAGGGTCAGCCAGCTGAGGTGACAGCAGAGCCCACAGCATACACACAGGAGCCCTCCAATGCTCTCAGCAGTGCGGCATATACACAGGAAGCCTCCAGTGCTCTCAGCAGTGCGGCATACACACTGAAGCCCTCCAGTGTTTTTAGCAGTGACTATATAGGAGGAGAAGAAAAGACAAATTACGCTGAGGCTGTTCCGGTAGGAGAGTTCAATCTTGATGTCTCACAGTTGCATAGATGAAAGAAAATGGCCTCAATTCACTAAGCTTAACTCCTGTCTTTAATAACTCTTTTGAGCTGTTTTACAGTTATCACCATGGTTATATAATTGTGATAACTGTAAAACAGCTCAGAAGAGTTATTAAAGACAGGAGTTAAGCTTAGTCCTGTTCAGATAGGGGAGGTATAACCGAACAATTCACATGTGTAAAGTCTGATGAATGGGGGCGGGGGGGGCATGGGACCACTGGAAATGGCCAAGTTGCATGTGGTCCTGAGCTCCGCGGAAACAGTGATTGCAGTATTAGAGGTGGTTGATCACAATATATAATGAATGACAGTAGCCTCAGCAGCAGGTGATAGGTGCATCTGTGTGCTTCCAGTAGTATTTGGGGTAGTTGGTGCTGAATGCACCTAATATTTAAAATATTAGTTGGGCTTGACTTGATTTGTAACTATGGCAAGGGTGCCTTAAAGGACAACTGAAGCAAGAGGGTTATGGAGGCTGCCAAATTAATTGTTTTTTTAGCAATACTGGTTACCTGGCTGTCCTGCTGATCCTCTGCCTCTAATACTTTTAGCCATAGACCCTGACAAGCATGCAGCAGATCAGGTGTTTCTGACATTATTGTCAGATCTGACAAGATTAGCTGCATGCATGTTTGTGGTGTTATTCAGACACTACTGCAGCCAAATAGATCAGCAGGGCTCCCAGAGAACTGGTATTGTTTGTTTATAAGCAAATAAATATGGCAGCTTACATTTTCCTCTCACTTCAGTTGTGAGATACAGAGGCTATCATCTTCATTCTCTGTTAAACTATGCCAGCTGTGTGACATCTGTGCTGATGCTCTGCCTCTAATACCTTGTTAAGTCACTGGCCCAGAATGAGCATGCAGATCAGATGCTTTGACTCTGGGGTGATTGTCATCAGCTGCTTGCTTGTTGCAGGTGTGTGACTTAAAAAACTAAAGCCAAAAGCTCAGCATGACAGCCAGGAAACTGGCATTTTTTAAAAAGGAATGAAGATGGTTGCCTCTGTATATCTCTCACTTGCGTTTTCCTTTAATTCCCATCTTCCTGCGTGGCAAATTTTCTGCACAGAGGAAAAAGCCTGTTTCAAACCTACCATTTAACCTCCCTGGTGGTATGATTCTTTCCTCAATTTAGTGTCTAAAAGTTGTACAGTTTTTTATTTGTTTTTTTTCATTAGCTGTTGGACCAAGCAGGAAAAGAATCATACCTGCAGAGAGTCTGCAGCACCCCCTGCACTTTACTCACCTTTCTGGGAGCCAGCACTGCAATTCTCCCTCCTTTCCACCTAGTCGCACTCTACCCCTATGGTGAGATTGCCATCTGTTGTCCTGTGACAACCGGCAATCTCACCTGAGGGATCGATGGCCTCTGAGGACCGGAAGAAGCCGTGCTGCCAAGTATCTGGATGCTGGGGGAGGTGAGTTGTAACTGTCGCTGCACAGCATCCCCATACATCCCAGTGCCTTCCCCGAGCCATGCTTTGGGATTACCCCTCCTGGCTTCTTTTTTCCACTATGAGCCGCCAAGGAGGTTTATTTAGAGCAGAGACACTTGCATTTGGTATTTCTGTGTGCCATCTGTCTCTGTGCATCTGCAGTAACTTAACCTCCTTAGCGGTAATCCCGAGTCAGGTTTAGGACAGAAATCCTCAGATCAGAGCGATAATCCCGTGCCAGCGTTTACGGATTTTTTTTTTTTTCCTGTTAAAGCACTGGCGATTTTAGAAATCGCCCTAAAAGCGCTTGTGCAACGCTTTCCTATAAGAGTGTTCACATGTGAGCGTTTCGATTTCTTTGATATTGCCAATGCGCTGCCTGTACCATTTTCTGAGCGCTTTGGCTCAATGGAAGGTATAGGAAAATCGCAAAGTGCTTGAAAAAGCGCTTTGTATAGCGATTTCCTGAACGCTTTTATGAATAATTACATTGTATCCATTTCCGGGTCAAAGACTTCATTTCCTGACTGACGTCAGGAAGTGAAAATACGAATTGCTTAGAAAAGCGCTTTTCTACGCACAAAGCACGCTTTAAAAAAAAAAAAAAAAACCTCTATAAATCGCTCAGCGCGTGCAATAGCGCTGCCAATTTATAATGTAAACATAACCTAAAAGCTTGTGAAAAAATTGCACAGCTTTTAGACCCTAAATCTGGAAATAATCCTAACGCCAGGGAAATTAAATACACACACATGAAAAAGTAACATTTTACAAGATATTTACTAAAAACTGTGCAATTTATAGAGCTGACCCCTATTTTTTTTTTTTTTTCTTGCCTAGAGCTTGACTTTAACCACTTCCCGACCGCCTAACGCACAGGGGCGGCCGGGAAGTGGAGCCCTGAAGGACCGGCTCACCCACAGAGGCGGCGGTCCATTTAAGGGCATGGGCGGAGCGATCGCGTCATCCGTGACGCGATCCTCCGCCGCCGCTCGTATCCGCGTACCCGCCGCAACATCCCGCCGGCCATACGGAAGCGCCGGCGGGATGTTAACCTGACGATCGCCGCATACAAAGTGTATAATACACTTTGTAATGTTTACAAAGTGTATTATACAGGCTGCCTCCTGCCCTGGTGGTCCCAGTGTCCGAGGGACCACCAGGGCAGGCTGCAGCCACCCTATGTCGCACCCAAGCACACTGATTTCTCCCCCCCTGCCCCAGATCGCCCACAGCACCCCTCAGACCCCCCCCCTGCCCACCCCCCAGACCCCTGTTTGCACCCAATAACCCCCCTAATCACCCATCAATCACTCCCTGTCACTATCTGTCAACGCTATTTTTTTTTTATCCCCCCCCCCCTGCCCACTGCCCCCTCCTGATCACCCCCCCACTCCTCAGATTCTCCCCAGACCCCCCCCCCCCCCCTGTGTACTGTATGCATCTATCCCCCCTGATCACCTGTCAATCACCCATCAATCACCCCCTGTCACTGCCACCCATCAATCAGCCCCTAACCTGCCCCTTGCGGGCAATCTGATCACCCACCCACACCAATAGATCGACCGCAGATCCGACATCAGATCACCACCCAAGCGCAGTGTTTACATCTATTGTCTCCTCTAAACACCCACTAATTACCCATCAATCACCCCCTATCACCACCTGTCACTGTTACCCATCAGATCAGACCCTAATCTGCCCCTTGCGGGCACCCAATCACCCGCCTACACGCTCAGATTGCCCTCAGACCCCCCCTTATCAATTCGCCAGTGCATTAGTTACATCTGTTCTTCCCTGTAATAACCCACTGATCACCTGTCAATCACCTGTCAATTACCCATCAATCACCCCCTGTCACTGCCACCCATCAATCACCCCCTGTCACTGCCACTCATCAATCAGCCCCTAACATGCCCCTTGCGGGCAATCTGATCACCCACCCACACCAATAGTTCGCCCGCAGATCCGACGTCAGATCACCTCCCAAGTGCAATGTTTATATCTGTTCTCTACCCTAAACACCCACTAATCACCCATCAATCACCCCCTGTCACTGCTACCTATCAGATTAGACCCCTATCTGCCCCTAGGGCACTCAATCACCCGCCCACACCCTCAGAATGCCCTCAGGCCCCAGCCCTGATCACCTCGCCAGTGCATTGCTTGCATCTATTCCCCCCTCTAATCACACCTTGAGACACCCATCAATCACCTCCTGTCACCCCCTAGCACACCTACCCATCAGATCAGGCCCTAATTTGCCCCGTGTGGGCTCCTGATCACTCGGCCAAACCCTCAGACCCCCTTCCGATCACCTCCCCAGTGCATTGATTGCATCTATTTTCCCCTCTAACCACCCCCTGAGACACCCATCAATCACCTCCTGTCACCCCCCTAGCACTCCTATCCATCAGATCAGGCCCAATACAACCTGTCATCTAAAAGGCCACCCTGCTTATGACCGGTTCCACAAAATTCGCCCCCTCATAGACCACCTGTCATCAAAATTTTCAGATGCTTATACCCCTGAACAATCATTTTGAGACATTTGGTTTCCAGACTACTAACGGTTTTGGGCCCGTAAAATGCCAGGGCGGTATAGGAACCCCACAAACTGACCCCATTTTAGAAAAAAGACACCCCAATGTATTCTGTTAGGTGTATGACGAGTTCATAGAAGATTTTATTTTTTGTCAAAAGTTAGCGGAAATTGATTTTTGTTTTTTTTTCTTCACAAAGTGTCATTTTTCACTAACTTGTGACAAAAAATAAAATCTTCTATGAACTCGCCATACACCTAACGGAACACCTTGGGGTGTCTTCTTTCTAAAATGGGGTCACTTGTGGGGTTCCTATACTGCCCTGGCATTTTAGGGGCCTTAAACCGTGAGGAGTAGTCTAGAAAACAAATGCCTCAAAATGACCTGTGATTAGGACGTTGGGCCCCTTAGCTCACCTAGGCTGCAAAAAAGTGTCACACATGTGGTATCGCCGTACTCAGGAGAAGTAGTATAATGTGTTTTGGGGTGTATTTTTACACATACCCATGCTGGGTGGGAGAAATCTCTCTGTAAATGGACAATTGTGTGTAAAAAAAATCAAACAATTGTCATTTACAGAGGTATTTCTCCCACCCAGCATGGGTATGTGTAAAAATACACCCCAAAACACATTATACTACGTCTCCCGAGTACGGCGATACCACATGATTGGCACTTTTTTGCAGCCTAACTGCGCTAAGTGGCCCAAAGTCCAATGAGTACCTTTAGGATTTCACAGGTCATTTTTGTTTCAAAACTACTCCTCACGGTTTAGGGCCCCTAAAATGCCAGGGCAGTATAGGAACCCCACAAATGACCCCATTCTAGAAATAAGACACCCAAACGTATTCCGTTAGGAGTATGGTGAGTTCATAGAAGATTTTTATTTTTTGTCACAAGTTAGCGGAAAATGACACTTTGTGAAAAAAAACAATTAAAATCAATTTCCGCTAACTTGTGACAAAAAAATAAAAGCTTCTATGAACTCACCATACTCCTAACGGAATACCTTGGGGTGTCTTCTTTCTAAAATGGGGTCATTAGTGGGGTTCCTATACTGTCCTGGCATTTTAGGGGCCCTAAACCGTGAGGAGTAGTCTTGAAACAAAAATGACCTGTGAAATCCTAAAGGTACTCATTGGACTTTGGGCCCCTTAGCGCAGTTAGGCTGCAAAAAAGTGCCAATCATGTGGTATCGCCGTACTCGGGAGAAGTAGTATAATGTGTTTTGGGGTGTATTTTTACACATACCCATGCTGGGTGGGAGAAATACCTCTGTAAATGACAATCTTTTGATTTTTTTACACACAATTGTCCATTTACATAGTTATTTCTCCCACCCAGCATTGGTATGTGTAAAAATACACCCCAAAACACATTGTACTACTTCTCCCGAGTACGGCGATACCACATGTGTGGCACTTTTTTGCACCCTAACTGCGCTAAGGGGCCCAAAGTCCAATGAGTACCTTTAGGATTTCACAGGTCATTTTGAGAAATTTTGTTTCAAGACTACTCCTCACGGTTTAGGGCCCCTAAAATGCCAGGACAGTATAGGAACCCCACAAATGACTCCATTTTAGAAAGACACCCCAAGGTATTCTGTTAGTAGTACGGTGAGTTCATAGAAGATTTTATTTTTTGTCACAAGTTAGCGGAAAATAACACTGTGAAAAAAAACAATAAAAATCAATTTCCGCTAACTTGTGACTAAAAATAAAATCTTCTATGAACTCACCGTACTACTAACAGAATACCTTGGGGTGTCTTCTTTCTAAAATGGAGTCATTTGTGGGGTTCCTATACTGTCCTGGCATTTTAGGGGCCCTAAACCGTGAGGAGTAGTCTTGAAACAAAATTTCTCAAAATGACCTGTGAAATCCTAAAGGTACTCATTGGACTTTGGGCCCCTTAGCGCAGTTAGGGTGCAAAAAAGTGCCACACATGTGGTATCGCCGTACTCAGGAGAAGTAGTATAATGTGTTTTGGGGTGTATTTTTACACATACCCATGCTGAGTGGGAGAAAGATCTCTGTAAATGGACAATTGTGTGTAAAAAAAAAATTTAAAAAATTGTCATTTACAGAGATATTTCTCCCACCCAGCATGGGTATGTGTAAAAATACACCCCAAAACACATTATACTACTTCTCCTGAGTACGGCAATACCACATGTGTGGCACTTTTTTGCAGCCTAACTGCGCTAAGGGGCCCAAAGTCCAATGAGCACCTTTAGGCTTTACATGGGTGCTTACAAATTAGCACCCCCCAAAATGCGAGGACAGTAAACACACCCCACAAATGACCCCATTTTGGAAAGTAGACACTTCAAGGTATTCAGAGAGGGGCATGGTGAGTCCGTGGCAGATTTCATTTTTTTTTTTTTGTCGCAAGTTAGAAGAAATGGAAACTTTTTTTTTTTTTTTTTTTTTTTGTCACAGTGTCATTTTCCGCTTACTTGTGACAAAAATTAATATCTTCTATGAACTCACTATGCCTCTCAGTGAATACTTTGGGATGTCTTCTTTCCAAAATGGGGTCATTTGGGGGGGTATTTATACTATCCTGGAATTCTAGCCCCTCATGAAACATGTCAGGTGGTCAGAAAAGTCATAGATGCTTGAAAATGGGAAAATTCACTTTTTGCACCATAGTTTGTAAACGCTATAACTTTTACCCAAACCAATAAATATACACTGAATGGGGTTTTTTTTATCGAAAACATGTTTGTCCACATTTTTCGCGCTGCATGTATACAGAAATTTTACTTTATTTGAAAAATGTCAGCACAGAAAGTTAAAAAAATCATTTTTTTGCCAAAATCCATGTCTTTTTTGATGAATATAATAAAAAGTAAAAATCGAAGGAGGAAATCAAAAGTGGCCGCTCCTTAAGGGGTAGAAAGCCCACGGTCCTCAAGTGGTTAATGAGGTTTAACCACTTGAGGACCGTGGGCTTTACCCCCCTTAAGGACCAGGCACTTTTTTTCCATTCAGACCACTGCAGCTTTCACGGTTTATTGCTCGCTCATACAACCTACCACCTAAATGAATTTTGGCTCCTTTTCTTGTCACTAATAAAGCTTTCTTTTGGTGCTATTTGATTGCTCCTGCGATTTTTACTTTTTATTATATTCATCAAAAAAGACATGGATTTTGTCAAAAAAATGATTTTTTTTAACTTTCTGTGCTGACATGTTTCAAATAAAGTAAAATTTCTGTATACATGCAGCGCGAAAAATGTGGACAAACATGTTTTTGATTAAAAAAAACCCATTCAGCCTATATTTATTGGTTTGGGTAAAAGTTATAGCGTTTGGTGTCAAAAGTGAATTGTTGTCTACTTTCCAAAATGGGGTAATTTGTGGGGTGTGTTTACTGTCCTGGCATTTTGGGGGGTGCCTATTTGTAAGCACCCCTGTAAAGCCTAAAGGTGCTCATTTGACTTTAAACCCCTTAGCGCAGTTAGGGTGCAAAAAAGTGCCACACATGTGGTATTGCCGTACTCAGGAGAAGTAGTATAATGTGTTTTGGGGTGTATTTTTACACATACCCATGCTGGTGGGAGAAATATCTCTGTAAATGACCATTTTTTGATTTTTTTTTTTTTTACACATAATTATCCATTTACAGAGATATTTCTCCCACCCAGCATGGGTATGTGTAAAAATACACCCCAAAACACATTGTACTACTTCTCCCGAGTACGACGATACCACATGTGTGGCACTTTTTTGCACCCTAACTGTGCTAAGGGGCCCAAAGTCCAATGAGTACCTTTAGGATTTCACAGGTCATTTTTGTTTCAAGACTACTCCTCACGGTTTAGGGCCCCTAAAATGCCAGGGCAGTATAGGAACCCCACTAATGAACCCATTTTAGAAAGAAGACACCCCAAGGTATTCCGTTAGGAGTATGGTGAGTTCATAGAAGATTTTTATTTTTTGTCACAAGTTAGCGGAAATTGATTTTAATTGTTTTTTTTTTTTTTCACAGTGTCATTTTCCGCTAACTTGTGACAAAAGATAAAATCTTCTATGAACTCACCATACTCCTAACGGTATACCTTTGGGTGTCTTCTTTCTAAAATGGGTTCATTTGTGGGGTTCCTATACTGCCCTAGCATTTTAGGGGCCCTAAACCGTGAGGAGTAGTCTTGAAACCAAATGTCGCAAAATGACCTGTGAAATCCTAAAGGTACTCATTGGACTTTGGGCCCCTTAGCGCACTTAGGGTGTAAAAAAGTGCCACACATGTGGTACCGCCGTACTCAGGAGAAGTAGTATAATGTGTTTTGGGGTGTATTTTTACACATACCCATGCTGGGTGGGAGAAATATCTCTGTAAATGACCATTTTTTGATTTTTTTTTTTTACACACAATTGTCCATTTACAGAGATATTTCTCCCACCCAGCATGGGTATGTGTAAAAATACACCCCAAAACACATTATACTACTTCTCCTGAGTACGGTGATACCACATGTGTGACACTTTTTTGCAGCCTAAGTGCGCTAAGGGGCGCAACGTCCTATTCACAGGGCATTTGTTTTCTAGACTACTCCTCACAGTTTAGGGCCCCTAAAATGCCAGGGCAGTATAGAAACCCCACAAGTGACCCCATTTTAGAAAGAAGACACCCCAAGGTATTCCGTTAGGTGTATGGCGAGTTCATAGAAGATTTAATTTTTTGTCACAAGTTAGTGAAAAATGACACTTTGTGAAAAAAATATATCAATTTCCGCTAACTTTTGACAATAAATAAAATCTTCTATGAACTCGTCATACACCTAACAGAATACATTGGGGTGTCTTTTTTCTAAAATGGGGTCACTTGTGGGGTTCCTATACCGCCCTGGCATTTTACGGGCCCAAAACCGTGAGTAGTCTGGAAACCAAATGTCTCAAAATGACCAGGGGTATAAGCATCTGCAAAATTTGATGACAGGTTGTGTATCAGGGGGCAAATTTTGTGGAACCGGTCATAAGCAGGGTGGCCTTTTTAGATGACAGGTTGTATTGGGCCTGATCTGATGGATAGGAGTGCTAGGGGGGGTGACAGGAGGTGATTGATGGGTGTCTCAGGGGGTGTTTAGAGGGGAAAATAGATGCAATCAATGCACTGGGGAGGTGATCGGAAGGGGGTCTGAGGGGGATCTGAGGGTTTGGCCGAGTGATCAGGAGCCCACACGGGGCAAATTAGGGCCTGATCTGATGGGTAGGTGTGCTAGGGGGTGACAGGAGGTGATTGATGGGTGTCTCAAGGTGTGATTAGAGGGGGGAATAGATGCAAGCAATGCACTGGCGAGGTGATCAGGGCTGGGGTCTGAGGGCGTTCTGAGGGTGTGGGCGGGTGATTGAGTGCCCTAGGGGCAGATAGGGGTCTAATCTGATGGATAGCAGTGACAGGGGGTTATTGATGGGTAATTAGTGGGTGTTTGGAGGAGAGAACAGATGTAAACAATGCACTTGGGAGGTGATCTGACGTCGGATCTGCGGGCGATCTATTGGTGTGGGTGATCAGATTGCCCGCAAGGGGCAGGTTAGGGGCTGATTGATGAGTGGCATTGCCAGGGGGTGATTGATGGGTGGCATTGCCAGGGGGTGATTGATGGGTGGCAGTGACAGGGGGTGATTTATGGGTGATTGACAGGTGATCAGTGGGTTATTACAGGGAAGAACAGATGTAACTAATGCACTGGTGAATTGATAAGGGGGGGTCTGAGGGCAATGTGGGCGGGTTATTGGGTGCCCACAAGGGGCAGATTAGGGTCTGATCTGATGGGTAACAGTGACAGGTGGTGATAGGGCATGATTGATGGGTAATTAGTGGGTGTTTAGGGTAGAGAACAGATGTAAACACTGCACTTGGGAGGTGATCTGACGTCGGCTCTGTGGGCGATCTATTGGTGTGGGTGGGTGATCAGATTGGCCGCAAGGGGCAGGTTAGGAGCTGATTGATGGGTGGCAGTGCCAGGGGGTGATTGATGGGTGGCAGTGATAGGGGGTGATTGATGGATGATTGACAGGTGATCAGTGGGTTATTACAGGGAAGAACAGATGTAACTAATGCGCTGGCGAATTGATAAGGGGGGGTCTGAGGGCAATCTGAGCATGTAGGCGGGTGATTGGGTGCCCGCAAGGGGCAGATTAGGGTCTGATCTGATGGGTAACAGTGACAGGTGGTGATAGGGGGTGATTGATGGGTAATTAGTGGGTGTTTAGGGTAGAGAACAGATGTAAACACTGCACTTGGGAGGTGATCTGACGTCGGATCTGCGGGCGATCTATTGGTGTGGGTGGGTGATCAGATTGCCCGCAAGGGGCAGGTTAGGGGCTGATTGATGGGTGGCAGTGACAGGGGGTGATTGACGGGTGATCAGGGGGATAGAGGTATACAGTACACAGGGGGGGGGGGGGGGGTCTGGGGAGAATCTGAGGGGTGGGGGGGTGATCAGGAGTCCCCAGGGGGCAGTTTAGGGTTAAAAAAAAAAATAGCGTTGACAGATAGTGACAGGGAGTGATTGATGGGTGATTGGGTGTAAACAGGGGTCTGGGAGGTGGGCAGGGGGGGGGTCTAAGGGGTGCTGTGGGCGATCAGGGGGGGGGGGGGATCAGTGTGCTTGGGTGCAGACTTGGGTGGCTGCAGCCTGCCCTGGTGGTCCCTCGGACACTGGGACCACCAGGGCAGGAGGCAGCCTGTGTAATACACTTTGTAAACATTACAAAGTGTATTATACACTTTGTATGCGATCGTGGGGTTAACATCCCGCCGGCGCTTCCGTATGGCCGGCGGGATGTTGCGGCAGGTGAGCGGAGTCAGGCGCCTGCGGTGGATCGCGTCACGGATGACGCTATCGCTCCGCCCATGCCCCTGCAAGGACCGCCGCCTCTGTGGGTGAGCTGGTCCTTGCGGGGTCCACTTCCCGGCCGCCTCTGTGCGTTAGGCGGTCGGGAAGTGGTTAAAGAGACTGTGAAGTCTTTTTTTATTTTTTTTTATTTTTTTACCTTATATTGTCATAAAATCCTCTTCAGCATTAATTTCCAAGTGGAATTACTGCTTCCCCACAGCAGATGAATGATTTATTACTGAGAAATAGACCTGCAAAGTTCCAGGGCTCGCAGGGCTTTACTTCCTCGAAGAGGCAGAGCTTTGTGCTGTAGCTCTGCCTCCTCAGCAGTCAATCTCTGCCGATCGCCGCCTCTCCCCACCCCTCTCAGTCGTCTTTCACTGAGAGGGGCGGGGAGGAGGCAGAGATACAGCACAAAGCTCTGCCTCCCCAGGGCAGCATAATCTGCGACCTGTAAAGTCGTGGAACTTTGCAGGTCTATTTCTCAGTAATAAATCACTCATCTGCCACGGGGATGCGGCGAATCCACTTGGAAATTAATGCTGCAGAGGATTTTATGACAACATAAGGTTAAAAAAAGAGACTTAAGAGTCTCTTTAACGCTTATAAGAGAACCGTACAGACATATAGTAGTAGAATGCAGTAAATTATTCAGAATACCCACTTCTACATGAAATATTCTGGTTTCATTATCAGAAACACTTCTTATTGCTTAACAGTATGCATCATTATTTTTTTTTTTAATTGCATGTTAAACTGCCTGCTTTTTTGAAATGGATAAACACAAAGGCCTCGATTCATAAAGCATTACCACATGCTGTAATGCTGAAAACAGCAGACTTTCCCGACCACTTAGAAATGTGTCAATTCATAAAGGCTGTTACCGCATGAAAAGCTGTCATTACCGACCAAGGAGATAAATTACCGACTTGGCTGTAGTTACCTCCAACACATGTCAGTAAATTGTCAGCAAATGTCAATTCATAAAGCCTGCAACAAGCGGTAAGCCTGACGATAGTTGCCGACATCTCTGGTGAGGCGTTAACAAGTTACCGACACCTCTGATGAATGCAAAGTGCAGAGAGCCGAAGTCTGTTTGAGTCATCTGTGTAGAGAGCCAGAGAGCCGTCTGTGTGAGTCATTTAGCAGGCAGGGAAAGTCTGTGCGAGTCATCTGTCTGAGTCATTTGTGGAGTCATTTGTGCAGGGCAAAAGAGAGAATCGCCACACTGCTCTACTCTACCGCTCAATGGGCTGCGGTAATTTACCGACCTTCAAAGGCAGCTGGGGAAATCTTTATGAATTAGCACACAGACCGGGAGAATACCGAGTGCGGTATTTTCCCGACAAGATTTTTTTTTTATTATTGAATCGAGGCCAAACTCTGAATGTGGCCTTGGGGGTCTGTGAAATGAGGTAACACAGCTAGAGGTATTTGGAGGATTTTGGACAGCAAGGTCTTGTATTTTTATCCAAGCGTCTTCCCCATTACAAAGGTGCAATGTGTCACCATCACTTTTCCTTTTCAAAGTAAGATTAATTAGGATAATTTTTTTTTTTTTAATGACTTCAACCAAAGTTGAATAGACACGGAATCTGAGCATAGATTTCAGATAGCCATGTGGAAGTTTGCATAGCTGCTGTGACATGGCAATACCAGCTATCTGTGAGACAATATTGTCTTGTGTAAGGATAATAATGGGCTATTTTTTTCTTCAGGAACAGGAAAGCACTTCGCTTGCAGAAAGTTTGAGAGCAACGGCAGAAGCTGCTTTGTCCCAGACAGGATTTACCTACGATGAAAACACTGGCTTGTACTACAACCACAGTACCGGATTCTACTATGACTCGGTATGTGTGCTTCCTATGTGTTTTGTTTCTAGTCAGTTGGCAGTCTGACTAGGGCAGTGGTTCCCAACCTGTTCCGGCCCGGGGAACACTGTCTGACCAAATTTTTTCTCCGGGGAACGTCGTGGGGGGGTGTGTATGGGGGCGGGGATGCGGCCCCCGGTTGTTTGCGCGACCTAGTGGACAGTGCCGTGCGTAGCAGGCTATGGGGGGGGGGGGGGGGGGGGGCTGGGGTGCGGCTGCATAGCTAGCATAGTTGCCCCAGTGTAGGGAGTTTTGTTGCCCCAGTATAGCCAGCATAGTGCCCCAGTATAGCCAGCATAGTGCCCCAGTATAGCCCCCCAGTATAGCTAGTATAGTGCCCCAGTATAGTGCCACAGTATAGCCCCCCAGTATAGCTAGTATAGTGCCCCAGTATAGCCAGTATAGTGCCCCAGTATAGCCAGTATAGTGCCCCAGTATAGCTAGTATAGTGCCCCAGTATAGCTAGTATAGTGCCCCAGTATAGCTAGTATAGTGCCCCAGTATAGCTAGTATAGTGCTCCAGTATAGCGCCCCAGTATAGCTAGTATAGTGCCCCAGTATAGCTAGTATAGTGCCCCAGTATAGCTAGTATAGTGCTCCAGTATAGCGCCCCAGTATAGCCAGTATAGTGCCCCAGTATAGCCAGCATAGTGCCCCAGTATAGTGCCCCAGTATAGCCCCCCAGTATAGCTAGTATAGTGCCCCAGTATAGCTAGTATAGTGCCCCAGTATAGCTAGTATAGTGCCCCAGTATAGCTAGTATAGTGCCCCAGTATAGCCAGCATAGTGCCCCAGTATAGCCCCCCAGTATAGCCAGTATAGTGCCCCAGTATAGCCAGCATAGTGCCCCAGTATAGCTAGTATAGTGCCCCAGTATAGCTAGTATAGTGCCCCAGTATAGCTAGTATAGTGCCCCAGTATAGCCAGTATAGTGCCCCAGTATAGCTAGTATAGTGCCCCAGTATAGCTAGTATAGTGCCCCAGTATAGCTAGTATAGTGCCCCAGTATAGCTAGTATAGTGCCCCAGTATAGCTAGTATAGCGCCCCAGTATAGCTAGTATAGCGCCCCAGTATAGCTAGTATAGTGCCCCAGTATAGCTAGTATAGTGCCCCAGTATAGCTAGTATAGTGCCCCAGTATAGCTAGTATAGTGCTCCAGTATAGCGCCCCAGTATAGCCAGTATAGTGCCCCAGTATAGCCAGCATAGTGCCCCAGTATAGTGCCCCAGTATAGCCCCCCAGTATAGCTAGTATAGTGCCCCAGTATAGCTAGTATAGTGCCCCAGTATAGCTAGTATAGTGCCCCAGTATAGCTAGTATAGTGCCCCAGTATAGCCAGCATAGTGCCCCAGTATAGCCCCCCAGTATAGCCAGTATAGTGCCCCAGTATAGCCAGCATAGTGCCCCAGTATAGCTAGTATAGTGCCCCAGTATAGCTAGTATAGTGCCCCAGTATAGCTAGTATAGTGCCCCAGTATAGCCAGTATAGTGCCCTCCCGCCCGTCCCCGCGGCCGCCGCTGTTATTACCTTAACAGCTGCCGCTCTCCCCTCTCCGGCGCATGTGTTTATTCTAGCAGCGTATCTCCGGCTGCTCTGTGTGATGCGGAAGGAAGCAGGGCAGCGGCTTCCTGTAACGGCGATATGTATCGCCGTTACTATGGTAACCGAGCCCTGCCTCCTTCCGCATCACACAGAGCAGCCGGAGATACGCTGCTAGAATAAACACATGCGCTGGAGATGGGAGAGCGGCCGCTGCTAAGGTAATAACAGCGGCGGCCGCGGGGACGGGAGGGAGGGGGAGAAGAGGACGGCACACCAGGCAACGTTCCGCGGCACACTAGTGCCCCAGTATAGCCAGCATAGTGCCCCAGTATAGTGCCCCAGTATAGCCCCCCAGTATAGCTAGTATAGTGCCCCAGTATAGTGCCCCAGTATAGCTAGTATAGTGCCCCAGTATAGCCAGTATAGTGCCCCAGTATAGCTAGTATAGTGCCCCAGTATAGCTAGTATAGTGCCCCAGTATAGCCAGCATAGTGCCCCAGTATAGCCCCCCAGTATAGCTAGTATAGTGCCCCAGTATAGTGCCACAGTATAGCCCCCCAGTATAGCTAGTATAGTGCCCCAGTATAGCCAGAATAGTGCCCCAGTATAGCCAGCATAGTGCCCCAGTATAGCGCCCCAGTATAGCTAGTATAGTGCCCCAGTATAGCCAGTATAGTGCCCTCCCGCCCGTCCCCGCGGCCGCCGCTGTTATTACCTTAACAGCTGCCGCTCTCCCCTCTCCGGCACATGTGTTTATTCTAGCAGCGTATCTCCGGCTGCTCTGTGTGATGCGGAAGGAAGCAGGGCAGCGGCTTCCTGTAACGGCGATATGTATCGCCGTTACTATGGTAACCGAGCCCTGCCTCCTTCCGCATCACACAGAGCAGCCGGAGATACGCTGCTAGAATAAACACATGTGCTGGAGAGGGGAGAGCGGCCGCTGCTAAGGTAATAACAGCGGCGGCCGCGGGGACGGGCGGGAGGGGGAGAAGAGGACGGCACACCAGGCAACGTTCCGCGGCACACTCGGAACACTGGTTGAAAAACACTGGACTAGGGTATCTAGATATATATAGAGAGATATGGAACCACCAGCATGTTTTTGTGAGTGACACATCCCAAAAGGTCTCTAGTGAAAAAGATATGATATTCACCATGTAATTTATTTGATCCACAATCAGCCTACACATAATCATCTTTACTACTGGTAGACATGAAAAAAACTAGACCGCACCAACTGCCATTATTTAAAACCTCACCCACTAACATTGCGATAGGCTAAAAGGGTGTTTTTTTTTTTTTAATAGATATACATACGCACAGAGGGAGATAATGGTTGCTTGGTAGTTGGAAACAGCTGTTATTCCCCACAATGCAACAAGGCTCACAGACAGGAAACTGTTAGGACCTAGGTTCTGACACCACGCTGTGGGAGGGGGTTCACCACAATATCAGCCATACAGTGCCCCTTAAGATCTGTTTGACAAAAAGGAAGGAGGTAACAGCTACTGACTGCAGTGTTCTCCCCAGGCTCTTTTAGCCGGGTGCTCCACCCGGCTAGTTTTGGTGAGCACCCGGCTGTCATCGGCTCACTTCCTCCTCTGCTGAAAGCAGAGTTGCACACAGAAGCGTCAGCCCTGCATTTTCTCAACACACCGCACCAGGCTAATTTTTCATGCCACCCGGCTAATTTTTTATGCCACCCAGCTAGAAAAAAATTCTGGGGAGAACACTGGACTGGGATGAAGTTCAATCCTTGGTAACAGTTCCTCTTTAAATAAGTCCTTTATGTCTTTGTAAGCCAGGTGTAGATCTAAGGCAGCTGGCATATAGCACACCTATAACTTATTATGCTTACAGAACCATAAAAAAAGAGCATATTCCACCCACTGTCCTGAAGTGATGAATAATGATTTGTTGCTTCTCACTCTTGAGGAGGTGAAGTTTATATTGCAATTACTTCTAATTTTAAAAAGGCAGAATTGTACTGTTTAGTGTTTGTAATTACTGTAAATCAAGTTTGCCCTCTTGTGGATAGCTTTAAAGGGAACCAGAGACGAAGGACCCTCATGTATTTTACCATATATATCAGTGGGAACATTAGAGAAAACACCTACCCTGCTCTGTTTCATTCTTCACTGCTCAGCCTGCTTGTTACTAGCCCTGATAAAATCCCTGACCAAGCATGCAGTCTGGCTTTGCTCAGGAATCATTATAGCTGAGTCTGTCTTCTTTGGTGTCTTTTCAAGCCCAAGCCTGCCCCCTTCTGGCTCTGTTATGAGTCATATACAAAGATTCCTGCGCAAAGCCAGACTGAATGCTCAGTCGGGGATTTTACAGGGCTGATAAAAAGCAAGCTGAACAGTGAAGAATGAAACAGAGAGCAAGGTAGAGGTTTTCTCTAATGTTCCCACTGATATATATGGTAAAATACATGAGGGTGCTTTGTCTCTGAATCACTTTAAGTACCGTAGTACATGATTCAAATAGTGGATATAATTCCATGCTCAATAACTATGCTTGATAATTGTATTTCCCCAATAAGGAATCCCAGCTGTACTATGATCCCTCCACCGGAATTTATTATTACTGCGATGTGGAGAGTGGGCGATACCAGTTTCATTCGAGAGTTGATCTTCAGTCCTACACAGACACAAGCACTCATCATAGCAAGGAGAAGAAGGCTAAGAAGAAAAGACCAGAGCCAGCCAGTGCACAGGGGGAGGAGCAAGTAAGTGGCTCTGTCCATTATATAGCTGCACATCCGCTGGGTGCTAGCATGGGATCCTTGACCCCCTGGGTGGTTTATTTAACCACAACTTACTGTTATTCCCAATAGAATGGTTTTAATGATTGCTGTTTAGTTGGAATGATCAGAGTCTTCACCTATAAAATGTAGATTTCTCTAAGGCCTGGAACCCACTAGGAGCGCTTTTCTGATTTGAAAAGCTCTTGCTAATGTAATACTATGAGTGTGATCCCACTTGAGCGATTTGATTTTATAAAAATCCCCATAGCATTGCATTAGTTAGAGCTTTTCCTATCACTAGCACTTAGCAAAGGCTGCTAGTGGGTTTGAGCCCTGAGAGAGCTTGTGTTGGTAGTTTATAATTAACATGACCAGTGTTCTCCCCAGAATTTTTTTCCAGCCGGGTGGCATGAAAAAGTATTACTGCGAAGGATAAAAAAGTAGCGTGGTTCCACCCCTAAAGATTATCTTCAAAATTCCACATATACGCACAAAACGGGTTTTTTTTCATGAACCAAAGTTCTCTTTTATTCTTCAAATTTTTCTTCAGAAAGTTGGTGATAAGTGTAGATACATCAGACCATCACTTCACATAAAAAATGCCTTTGAAGAATAAAAGAGAACTTTGGTTCATGAAAAAAAAACCCGTTTTGTGTGTATATGTGGAATTTTGGCTTGAAAAAGTAGCCGGGCGGGGTGCGAGTGGGGAATGCAGGGCCGTGCATCTCTGCTTACAGCATAGGAGGTTGAGGAGTCGAGCTGATGAGAGCCAGGTGCTCACCAAAATTAGCCAGGTGAAGCACCTCACTAAAAGATCATATCATTTAAGCTCGCCTTCCCAGAATAATTTTGGATGAACCCAATGCCTTAGTTAGCAAACATATGGCAGGGATTAGATTAGTGCTGCAGAAGATGTCAGTGCTATATAAATGCATAATAAGAATATAGTAGGACATTAGACTATGACTATGGTAGGATTAGATTGTGAGCTCCTCTGAGGACCGTGACATGACTATGTACTCTGTAAAGTGCTGCAGATGTCAGTGCTATATAAATACATAATAATAATAAGGTAGGACATACATTAGACCAGTGGTTCCCAACCTTTTCCGGCCCGGGGAACACTGTCTGACTAAATTTTTCCCCGGGGAACGGCGCGGGGGGGGGGGGGTTTCTGCGGCCCCCGGTTGTTTGCGCGACCTAGTCGACAGTGCCGTGCGCAGCAGGCTATATGGGGGGGGGGGCCTGGGGTGCGGCTGCATAGCTAGCATAGTTGCCCCAGTGTAGGGAGTTTAGTTGCCTCAGTGTAGCTAGTATAGTGCCCCAGTATAGTGCCCCAGTATAGCCAGAATAGTGCCCCAGTATAGCCAGAATAGTGCCCCAGTATAGCCAGAATAGTGCCCCAGTATAGCTAGTATAGTGCCCCAGTATAGCCAGATATAGTGCCCCAGTATAGCCCCCCCAGTATAGCTAGTATAGTGCCCCAGTATAGCCAGAATAGTGCCCCAGTATAGCCAGAATAGTGCCCCAGTATAGCCAGAATAGTGCCCCAGTATAGCCAGAATAGTGCCCCAGTATAGCCAGAATAGTGCCCCAGTATAGCTAGTATAGTGCCCCAGTATAGCCTAGTATAGTGCCCCAGTATAGCCCCCCCCAGTATAGCTAGTATAGTGCCCCAGTATAGCCCCCCAGTATAGCTAGTATAGTGCCCCAGTATAGCCCCCCAGTATAGCTAGTATAGTGCCCCAGTATAGCCAGTATAGTGCCCCAGTATAGCTAGTATAGTGCCCCAGTATAGCTAGTATAGTGCCCCAGTATAGCCAGAATAGTGCCCCAGTATAGCCCCCCAGTATAGCTAGTATAGTGCCCCAGTATAGCCAGTATAGTGCCCCAGTATAGCCAGTATAGTGCCCCAGTATAGTGCCCCAGTATAGCCAGAATAGTGCCCCAGTATAGCTAGTATAGTGCCCCAGTATAGCCCCCCAGTATAGCTAGTATAGTGCCCCAGTATAGCCAGAATAGTGCCCCAGTATAGCTAGTATAGTGCCCCAGTATAGCCAGTATAGTGCCCCAGTATAGTGCCCGAGGATAGCCAGTATAGTGCCCCCCGCCCGTCCCCGCCGCTGTTATTACCTTAACAGCTGCCGCTCCTCCCCTCTCCGGCGCGTGTATATTCAAGCAGCGTATCTCCGGCTGCTCTGTGTGATGCGGAAGGAAGCAGGGCAGCGGCTTCCTGTAACGGCGATGTGTATCGCCGTTACTATGGAAACCGCGCCCTGCCTCCTGCGCATCACACAGAGCAGCCGGAGATACGCTGCTAGAATAAACACATGCGCTGGAGAGGGGAGAGCGGCCGCTGCTAAGGTAATAGCAGCGGCGGCCGCGGGGACGTTCGGGAGGGGGGATAAGAGGACGGCACACCAGGCAACGTTCCGCGGAACACTGGTTGAAAAACGCTGCATTAGACTACAACTATGGTTGGATTAGATTGTGAGCTCTTTGGGCTAGTGGAAGGAGTTCACTGGTGCTAGTGCGGGAAAGGAGAAGGTCACTGCGGCTAGTGGAGTGAGAAGGTCACTGGAGCTGGTGGGGGTAGGCAGAAGGTCGCTGGAGCTAGTGGGGGGGAAGAGGTCACTGGGGCTAGTGGGGGGGAGGCAGAAGGTCATTGGGGAGAGTAGAGGAAGATAGGTCACTGGGGCTAGTGGGGGGTAGAAAGTCTCTTGGCTAGTGGGGCGGGGGAGGGAGGAAGTCAATGGCCCTAGTGGGGGGCAGGTAGAGGGTCACTGGGGCTAGTGGGGGGGGGGGGGGGTCAGGTCAAATGTCACTGGGTCTAGTGGGGGATGCAGAAAGTCTCTGGGGCTAGTGTGGGGAAAGACAAGGTCATTGGGGCTAGTGGGGCAGGTGGAAGGACACTGGGGCTAGTGGGGCAGGTGGAAGGACACTGGGGCTAGTGGGGGTTAGGTGGAATGTCAATGGGGGTAGTGGGGGTTAGATGGAAGGTGACTGGGGCTAGTGGGGGTAGGGAGGAGGTCACTGGGGCTAGTGGGGGTAGGGAGGAGGTCACTGGGGCTAGTGGGGGTATAGAGAAGGTCACTGGGGCTAGAGAGAAGGTCACTGGGGCTAGTGGGGGTAGATAGAACGTTACTGGGGCTAGGGAGGAGGTCACTGGGGCTAGTGGGGGTAGATAGAACGTTACTGGGGCTAGAGAGAAGGTCACTGGGGGTAGGGAGGAGGTCACTGGGGGTAGGGAGGAGGTCACTGGGGGTAGGGAGGAGGTCACTGGGGCTAGTGGGGGTAGGGAGGAGGTCACTGGGGCTAGTGGGGGTAGGGAGGAGGGCACTGGGGCTAGTGGGGGTAGGGAGGAGGTCACTGGGGCTAGTGTGGGTAGGGAGGAGGTCACTGGGGCTAGTGGGGGTATAGAGAAGGTCACTGGGGCTAGAGAGGTCACTGGGGCTAGTGGGGGTAGATAGAACGTTGCTAGGGCTAGAGAGAAGGTCACTGGGGCTAGTGGGGGTAGATAGAACGTTACTGGGGCTAGTGAGGAGGTCACTGGGGCTAGAGAGAAGCTCACTGGGGCTAGGGAGGAGGTCACTGGGGCTAGTGGGGGTAGAGAGAAGGTCACTGGGGCTAGTGGGGGGGGGTAGATACATATTTACTGCATTTGGCTGCAGCTGTCCATTCCTCCTCTATTCCTCTGGGGGGCAGGGCTTCCTCTGGACAGGAGACAACTTCCTCCAGGCAGGGCTTCAACCTGCCACACACATGCTCCCTGGTGAGCTTCCCCAGGGCTGGAGAAACCCTTCCTCTGTGCGGAAGTCCTATGGGAGCGGGGTTTCGGCCGCCGGGGGGCAGAGTTTATGCCGAGAAACCCTGCTCTTCTCGGCTGCGGGAGACATGATGGACTGGCTGCCTGCCCTAGCCCCACCGATCCTGTTCAGAGGAAAAAGCCTGTGGGCGGGGCATGGCTTCAAAGAGGCCCCCGGGAAATCCCCTGGCGGCTCAGTCTGTACGACCCTGGTGAACTCTGAGTTCTTAACTTCTCATTGCAGTGCACAGTCCTAACCTATCTGGAGCTGGAAGGGATGGGACTGGCTGCAGTGCTGACATTCATGCAGCCAGAACAGAGAAGAGACGCTGTGTGGATTCGCTCAGGGAAGAGGGGAGAAAGTCTTTCTGCAGCTTCAGGCTTTTTCCCCAGCCTCGAGTCACACGGCACTATTCTCCCTGTGCTCCACTCACATGTGTATCTAGGCAGCAGCCTCCACTAGCTGAGCTGCCTGGAAGTTAATAGATCGGCAGAGGAGCGCTCCTGCAGTGCCAGGCGGGCGGGGTTTCAAAACAGCCGGGTGGCCCGCCCACCTAATTAGTCCTGGGGAGAACACTGATGACTACTATAAAGTTTCTGTGTTGCACTAGAGGAAATCATTGCCGGATTCCTGGAAACTGCTCTGCTTCTCAGCCAGACACAATACGTTGCCTGAGGATGGCCCTGCCAGGACTGCTGCCAGAAATCACACAATAGTGGCCTCCAGCACTCAATGGGAATGTTATCTTTGAAGTTACATTGGTACTAACAGGTGACTTTTTAAAAGCAAGAAATAACTGAATTTAATTTAGCAGTACACCACTTAAAGGAAATCTGAGCTCAAATAAAGACAAGCATTTATACTTACCTGGGGCTTCCTCCAGCCCGCTGTAGGCTGTGGGCTTCTTCGCTGTCCTCCCAGGCCACTTTGTTGTCTCGCAGTCAGCTCCGGTGAATTCTTCAGCCGCGCTCCGCACAAAGGCACAGATTTTTTTTTTTTTTTTTTTATACACCTTAGGCCCCGTTTACACTTAATCAGTTGGTACGCGTTTTTTTTCTTCTTCTCCATAGCAGTGCATTGTGAAAAATATTTCAGTTAAAACGCGTTAAGTGTGAACGGTGCCATAGGAAAACATGGGCATTACTTTGAAAATCAGTTGTCCTTTCAGTTATAACTGAGAGCAACTGATTTAGGCCCGGCTCACATTTGCATTTGCCAACGGATGCTGCAGGACCTAATTTTCCGGATCGTTTTGCTCAACGGAACGGAAATGGAAGGTTTTGCAGCTACATAGTAACAAATAGAAAACTGACAGTTTACAGCACACTGGCTGTAAAAACTGACAGTTTTTTTCCTGATCCTGATGGCCGGCTCCGCAAAAAACGCGAATGTGAACCGGGCCTAAGTGTAAACGGGGCCTTAGACTCTGGGCTCCCCAAACTCCACTACTAGTGTGCTGTCAGGCCTGGCTGTTATCTCTCCCCTGCTTGCCTTTCCTGACGTTGGTTGCCAGAGGTGCGCCCCAGTGTTGAGTATCCAGAGGTACCCACAATATTAAGTAGCTAGAAGGCCCCCTAGGTTTCAAATAACTAGAGGTGCCCCCTCAGTATGGGTGGCCAGAGGATTATCCTCAGTATAGGTAACTAAAGTCTTGCTTAAACAGCACGACTGGAGAACACACCGGAGTGAACAACCGAGCAGGCCCAGGAGGAGGGTGAGGGAGCCGTGGCCTACAGGGGGCTTAAGTAAGCACCAGGTAAGTATGAATGCTTGTCTTTAATTGATCTCAGGTACACTTTTCAAAGAGAACTCAAGGCAAAGTAAATGTACAAAGGTTAATACAGTAGTTGTTGATCTGTTTTTGGGTAAGAGGTTGAGCTTTCCCAGAAGAGTTCATAGTGTTGTGGCTGGCTTTATATATAATCTGTGAGCAGCAGTGTTTGCATATTTTTCTTGCCTGGAGCAGACATACATAGGCTTCCACTACACGCCACAGTCACCCCAAATTCACTTTTAAACGTCTTTTTAAAATGCTGCTAAACATGGCACAGAAAGCATGCAAAAAAACCCAAACAACTATTTTATATTAAGGTTAGCCCAAAACCTAGAAAGCCTGATGGTTTCCCTCAAACCCCTGAACCTTGGGTAGAAAACCAAATGTTGCTGAACTTGCACTTTGCTGACTGTTCATCCTGTATTTAGGTGCAAAACTTGGCAGAAAATATGGCTAGCTTGAGGATTTCTGCTTATGGATGCCACTCCCCTACCCAAGGTAGAGTTCTGTTGTTCCTTTACTTTGTATGGCTTTTTCATTTCTTTGATGTGTTCTGGTAAATGTAGCTCATGGTACCATTTTTAGTAGGAGAGGTGACAGCCTGGTTTACTTTTTTTCTTGGCATTGGTAAGATCTTCAGATCACTGTGTCTTTACAGTATATGAGACACTTGAGCTGAAAACAAAAGTCCATTCTCAGCTCAAGTGGGAACCTAACAGAATATATGACTAATACAGTATGTCAATTCTGATCTGCTGTACCCCTGAGCTTCTCCATTGGTCAGTGAAGCGATCTATTACACTAACAGACCTTGGAACACTACGTGGCCCTTTATTGTGCCCGACCTCCCCCTCTGTGTTGCCCCTGTAGTCCCCATGCTTTGTCTGCTGTGCGCGCCCTCTTTGTGTGCGTGTGTAGAAGCTATCGATGTTTCCGAATGGCACATGCCTAGAGCGCTCTTTGCACAGCTGTTTAGGAAGTGACGATGCATCAGTACAGTGTCAACCCCATACTGTTGCCCAAGGGATTGGGTAATGATCCCTAGCCTGTGACTTGTGCGTGTGTACGGGGCTTAAGTATTGTAAAAGGGTAATTTTTTGAAAATGTGTGATTTCCTCTAACTCTGGCTTGAAAGTTCAATAATGAATCTCTGTTTGCATTGTCAGATATGAGAGTCAGGCACTAATAGACAGCTTTGGCGTATTCCATTAAGTGACATAGGAAGAGTGTTTAGTGAGTAAGCTATAGATAGAGATGGCTATATTGGTTTCTTGCATGTAAACAGTTCGGTTCCCTGTCTGTGTTTCTGGATTACATGATGATGGGGAGAATCCACACCAGTCAGATGTAAACTCTGCTATGATTTCCACAATCCACTAGTGAAGGAGCACCATGTTAGAGAGTGTGCCTGGACTCCTACTCCAGAGTCTTTTTGAGGTGCACAATTCCAAGAATGACGAATGACTAGGCACCACTTGGAGTAATTAAAACTTTTATTGCAGCAGCCCATCGGCAGCAGTGACAGAACACTGTTTCAGGCAGACTACTGCCAGAAACTGCTGTCTGTCCCTAATGCCTATTAGCTAATGCAAAAAAAAAAAACCTATGGTGCCAACCCATTAGTTGTTCTTGAACCCTGTTATGATGCACTTGTTGTTTTTCCTATTGCCATTTTTTCTTTTTGGATGGAAGCAATGTGCTTGTTTATGGAGAAAACAATTTAGTGGAAAACAAAGTGGAGACCTGCATTGGGTACATTTGGGTTCATTCCTCAAGTTATGGGTGCCAATCTCTGACCTGTGCATCAGATTGAAACCCACAGAGTATTGTGTTTTATGAGAGATTTCACAAGTCTGACCGGCAACTAGAAGGAATTATGGGCAAGCAGAGTTTCACGGGATGTGAAACTATATACTCACTCATGACCAAGGAGAGAGAGAGCTGCGGCAAATAAGGTTAATTTACCAGTATAGCGTCCTCTTACCACGGCACTCCACCATCCGGACACTTCTGCTTCACTACCTGATCTTCCACTGTGAAGGACGAAGTACCATGAAGATGGATTGGAGCTTAAAAGGACATCATGCAGGTAACTTAACATTCTCTGTCCCAGCCCCCTCCTTGAACTCGAGCGGGTACAGTTTTGCATCTTGTAAAAATTGTACTCGCTCAACCTGCAGGATTTAATAGCCTTCTTAAAACAGGAGGCATTAAGACTAGGGGACATGGGCCGATTACTTTTTTCTTTCTGGTTAACATCGGTGAGTGTCGCACTGAATCGGTTGCGATGTGCATGCCAGACTTCACAATATTTTCAAAATTTGTGTCTTGCGGCATCCCTCACATTGTAGTGCAGTCACAGTACCTCATCGCCAGTTATTTGTATTGTGGGTATACTGTGCGCATTATCAAGTAGCGCTCAGCTCTCAATATGGCAGAACACGACGCACTGCGGAACCACTGTGACAATAGTCACATACCCACCTTACTGAGCAGTAGTGGAAGATGTTAATCCAGCCTGAAATTTGCCTGTTTAAGGTTTCTAAGCCCCAATTAAAGGACATTTGTTGCACAAATAGTTCTTCATTCACCAAATATTTAATATCAGACAGGTGACACAGCAGTAATAAAAGGGAAATTCCACTTTAAGTGCGATAAACTTCAGTTTTCAGGTGCTGAAATGGAATTTCTGGATTTTCTCATAACCGTATTCCAGATCATTTTTTTGTTGCCTTTTTACCTTACAAACTCAACCCTTGGCTGTATGCCGAGCAGTGTATTCTCTGTGGAGATGTGGGTGAGCAATGAGTATGTAACAATAGGAATCAGTGGGTGTTGTGCTATACCTGTGTACACCTGGAAATGGTACCCAAATCAATCTCAAGCAATAATTTTGGGTGGGCTGAGTTGCAAGTATCTATCTTGTTTTACAACTCTAAGCTCTACTCATAATTTGTTAAAAAGGTAGCTACTCAGTTGTTGCAACTTTGAACTTCTGCAGGTGCACCAGACCTCTCCTGCTCAAACCTACGGGCCAGTGCACACCAAAAACCTCTAGCAGATCTGCAAAATTCTAGAGGTTTTTGAAGCAGATTTTCAGAGTGATTCTAGGCATGTTTAGAGAGATTTTCTATACATGCCTAGCGTTTTTTGTAGCGGTTTTTTTTTTTTTTTTTTTGTAGCAGGTTTCATATTTTGTTACAGTAAAGCTGTTACTGAACAGCTTCTGTAACAAAAACGCTTGGAAAACTGCTCTGATCTAGCGTTTTTCAGAGCAGTTTTCCACTTTCCTATACTTAACATTGAGGCAGAAACGCCTCAGAAATCTAAAAAATGCTGCAGGACAGGAGTTTGAGTTTGGGGGAAAAAACGAACCGCTCTGCTGTGCACCATCCCATTCACTTTTATTAGCCAAACGGTTTTAAAAAACGCTCCAGAACCGCTCTGGTGTTCACCAGCCCTACGTCAAGGAAATAATGCATTAATTAGGTTGAATCTTCCCAAGCTGATATTCTGCCAGAGATAAGACTGCAGGAGGTTCTACTCTCTGTGGGGATCCGTATACTCACACATGGCAAGTTTTATTTTTGCATCATTTATTGCTGCCAAGCAATGTTGGCAGTTGGGTTATGCTTTTATGTGCATTTTGGTGCCACCACCAACATTAGAGCGAACACTACTTGGAATACAGTCTATCGTAAACCTGTCTGTAGCTCAAGCGATTGGACCACCACTGTTCTGGGAAAGCTCAACCTTCTTGCAATATTGTGTGCTTGGTTTTGTTGTCATTGACATGGAGTGTTGTCCTGGTTTTTCCCAAGGCTTCAGAGGAGATGAGTGTATCATCTTCCTGTAGTGCAGCTCATGACAGAGCATGTCCATATAAAAGGGAGGAGTCTGCCAGTGGGAACAAGAAGCTGAAGCTCAGCAGTCAGGTGACCAGGGACAGCTCCTCTTCCTCAGATGAGAGTGAAAAGGAGGAGGGCGAGCTCACAGACTCTGAGAAGACGTCCAGCGATGAAGACGTGTCCAGTGCAGCTAGTGCCTCTGCGTCCAACTCTGATACTGAAGGTGATCTCACTAGAAATGTTTCTATGGTGTATGCAAAATAAAGGCACTATACAATTTGGGCAACTGGAAATAACCAATAATAGAATATCTGTAACATTTACTGATATTCTACTATTTTACAGTGGTAATTTCGTTAGTAAAATATTGGTAAATGTTACCAATATTCCACTACGGATAAACCTAACCCTACTCACACAGAAGCCTCGTTCCTCCAATGCCTAACCGCTAGCACTGAAGGTGGGAGTACTGTCCACTTAGACCACCTTACTGCCTTTGTTTATGGCATTTTTATAATGAATGTGGTATTTCTCTTTCAAATGCCTACTCAGGAGCTCCGATTTTTGGTGACACCCTTCACAGACTTTCACTACTATAGGCTGACATGAGGTGTGTGTGTGCCTTCGCCCATGCAGTCTGAACAATACAATGATGTAATCTGAGAAGCAGTAGCCTCACCCAGAAAGCCTGAAACCTAAGACGCGTACACCTGCCGTACTTTTTTAAACGACGGGGCGGTCTTTCTGCCGACAGTTGCACGTGAGTACAAGCTGTCGGCAGACTAAGATTTTTGACTGATCCGCTCACGTGCAACTGTCGGCAGAACGGCCACACTGTGGGGAGGGTCTGATGGACCCGTCGTTTGGAAAAGTACGGCGTGTGTACGCTCCTTAAAACTGGCCATACATCTAGCTCTATTGCAGCCTGACCAACCTTTTGATTTGATCATTTTATCGAATAAATCAAAATCGGTGACGCAACAAGCATGCCCGATCTATGATTGATCAAGTGTATCAATCGAGCAAGCTGGAAAATCTCGGTCTGACATGATCGATTGGGTACGTTGCAGTAATGGCATGCGATAACGTGATGGACCCAAATGTAAATGTCCCCTCCAGGTGCCTGTGCATTGTAAATCATACCTGTCCAGCTGCCGTGACTCCCAGTCTTTTCCACTGTCTACCCCGAGAGCCAACAGGTTACATGGTATAGTGGTATATGTGTATTATGACTGGGCTGGGGGGGGCAGTGGAGGAGACCGGGAGTTGCTGGAGCAGGTGAGATTACAATGTATGAACAGTGGTGGAGACATTAACATTTGGGGGGTGGCAAAGGCGGTGTCATGAGGCCCATTCCTGAGAGATTTCATGCTGAAATCGACTGGGAATCGGCTTGTGGTGTATGGGCAGCCAACAGATCTGTCTCTTAGTTGATCTGCCCATACATTGCTGGACACCTAAACTCCTTCAGCTTGGCTTATTTAGGTCAGGTGATCAAACTGTTAAAAGACATTTGGGCACTTTGAAATCAAAAGATGGTATTTTCAGAGCTGCATGTGGAAATGGGGTTTACAGGAACGGATTTACTATAAGGCACTGTAGGCACGTGCCTACAGGCGGCTGATGATAGAAAGGTGGCTTACTCTGCTCCTCAAGTGCCTCCCTTCCTCCTTCCCAGTGGGGCACCTGTAGCTACCTATGATGGGCAAAGGAAGTAAGGGAGAAATGACCTCTGGGCCAGCCAGCATACTTGCGGTGGAGTTTGGGGGGTTTGTAGGTTCATGGAGAGCAAAGTCTGGGTTGCCAAGACATCTGTGCCTATAGGCTCCTGTGAGGTTAATCCGGGCCTGGGGGTTTAAGGTCCTCAGAGATTTATGTTACAGCTAAAGATACCACTACAGCCTGTTTTAATTAAAGGAAACGGTTAATATGGATGATCACCGGAGGTCCATACAAATATTAGACATCTGCTGGCTGAAAGGCTCATCCATGACAATTTCAACCAATAGTTTGACTTCTGTACAGCCTGTGTGTGAGAAGCAGTGAGCGACAGCTGAAGTTTTCATTGATATCCTTTGTCTCTGGGTACTGCAGACAGTATCCTGCATCCCCTTCCTCTCTCCTCTACATAGGACACTATGGGCTTGATTCACAAAGCGGTGCTAACCTACTTAGCACGCCTAAAGACTTTTGGGCATGATAAGCATTGCACTAAGTAGGTTAGCACCGCTTTGAGGGAAAACTCACGCGCAAAGTTTTGCGCGTAAAGTCCGGTGCGCGTGAAACGTTGCATAGGGTTTAATGGCTTTGCGCGCGTAAAACTTTATGCGCAAAACTTTGCGCGTGAGTTTATTTTATCATGCCTAAACTGAGTTTAGGCGTGATAATGGGCTTTTCACCAGCGTGCTAACAGTTAGCACGGCTTTGTGAATCAAGCCCATTGTGTAGCGCATGGATTACCAGCAGGGGCAGGCTGTCACAAATTATGCTTTTGGCCAGTTATTTCTACAGTCTGTTAACCACCCTGGTGTTCTTTTAGAACGGCCAGGGCTGCGGCGCAGCACATTTTTTTTTAAATCATGGCGCTAGCTACATGATGGGCGCTAAGCTGCGGCATCCCCCCACACCTTGCGATCGACTCCGGCGATCAGAGCAAACAGGAAATCCCCTTCAGAATGGGATTTCCTGTTTGGCTTCCCCCGTCATGTTACGCGGTGGGTAGCGGCGCGGCGGCGGCGAGCGGTATAAGAAAAATATTATGAAAATCGGCCCACCAGGGCCAGAGCAATCCAGCGCGGCGGTCATGGACGAGCAGAGCTCGTCCATACCGCTAAGCTGGTTTAACTTTCTTGCCGGTTATCCCGAGCTCAGCTCGGGGTAACCTGCGCAGGAGGATTTCTCCGGCCCCGCTGGGCCGATTTGCATAATTTTTTTTTTCCTACACGCAGCTAGCACTTTGCTAGCTGCGTGTAGTACGCGATCGCCGCCGATTCGCCGCTACCCGCCGTGCCGAGCCGACCCCCCCCACCCCAGACCCCTGCGCAGCCTGGCCAATCAGTGCCAGGCAGCGCTGAGGGGCGGATCGGAGTTCCCTGTGACGTCCCGACGTCGGTGACGTCATCCCGCCCCGTCGCCATGGCGACCGGGGAAGCCCTGCAGGAAATCCCGTTCTCAACGGGATTTCCTGGATACTCTGATCGCCGAGGGCGATCGGAGTGGGTGGGGGGATGCCGCCGCACAGCGGCTATCATGTAGCGAGCCCTGGGCTTGCTACATGATTTAAATAAAAAATTAATAAAAAAAAAAGTGCGGCGCTGCCTCCTTGCCGGATTTTTTAGAACGGCAAGGAGGTTAAAGGACAATTGAAGGGAGAGGGATATGGAGGTTGCCACATTTATTCCCTTTTAAGCAATGCCAGTTGCCTGGCAGCCCTGCTGATCCTCTTCCTCTAATACTTTTAGCCATAGACCCTGAACAAGCATGCAGCAGATCAGGTGTTTCCGACATTATTGTCAAATCTGACAAGATTAGCTGCATGCTTGTTTCTGGTGTTCAGACACTTCTGCAGCCAGATAGATCAGCAGGGCTGCCAGGCAACTGGTATTGATTAAAAGGGAAAAAAAATATGGCAGCCTCCATATACCTCTCGCTTCAGTTGTCCTTTAGAGGAAACCAGAGACCGCAATCCAGAAGACTCCGACTGAGCCAGTTACCGGGGCTGATTGTGGACAAATGGAGGCACTTGGGAGGACAGCAAGGGACTCAGCGCTGCTTATGGGGCTGGAGGAAGCCCCGGGTAAGTTTAAAATCTGACTGTATTGCTGTCTCTGGTACACTTTAACCACTTGAGGACCACAGTCTTTCTACCCCTTAAGGACCAGGCACTTTTTTTCCATTCAGACCACTGCAGCTTTCACGGTTTATTGCTCGCTCATACAACCTACCACCTAAATGAATTTTGGCTCCTTTTCTTGTCACTAATAAAGCTTTCTTTTGGTGCTATTTGATTGCTCCTGCGATTTTTACTTTTTATTATATTCATCAAAAAAGACATGAATTTTGGCAAAAAAAAATGATTTTTTTTTAACTTTCTGTGCTGACAATTTTCAAATAAAGTAAAATTTCTGTATACATGCAGCGCGAAAAATGTGGACAAACATGTTTTTGATAAAAAAAAAACCCATTCAGTGTATATTTATTGGTTTGGGTAAAAGTTATAGCGTTTACAAACTATGGTGCAAAAAGTGAATTTTCCCATTTTCAAGCATCTATGACTTTTCTGACCCCCTGTCATGTTTCATGAGGGGCTAGAATTCCAGGATAGCATAAATACCCCCCAAATGACCCCATTTTGGAAAGAAGACATCCCAAAGTATTCACTGAGAGGCATAGTGAGTTCATAGAAGATATTATTTTTTGTCACAAGTAAGCGGAAAATGACACTTTGACACAAAAAAAAAAAGGTTTCCATTTCTGCTAACTTGCGACAAAAAAAAAATGAAATCTGCCACGGACTCACCATGCCCCTCTCTGAATACCTTGAAGTGTCTACTTTCCAAAATGGGGTCATTTGTGGGGTGTGTTTACTGTCCTGACATTTTGGGGGGTGCTAAATTGTAAGCACCCCTGTAAAGCCTAAAGGTGCTCATTGGACTTTGGACCCCTTAGCGCAGTTAGGCTGCAAAAAAGTGCCACACGTGGTATTGCCATACTCAGTAGAAGTACTATAATGTGTTTTGGGGTGTATTTTTACACATACCCATGCTGGGTGGGAGAAATATCTCTGTAAATGACAATGTTTTCATTTTTTTTACACACAATTGTCCATTTACAGAGTTATTTCGCCCACCCAGCATGGGTATGTGTAAAAATACACCACAAAACACATTATACTACTTCTCCTGAGTACGGCGATACCACATGTGTGGCACTTTTTTGCACCCTAACTGCGCTAAAGGGCCCAAAGTCCAATGAGTACCTTTAGGATTTCACAGGTCATTTTGCAACATTTGGTTTCAAGACTACTCCTCATGGTTTAGGGCCCCTAAAATGCCAGGGCAGTATAGGAACCCCACAAATGACCCCATTTTAGAAAGAAGACACCCCAAGGTATTCCGTTAGGAGTATGGTGAGTTCATAGAAGATTTTATTTTTTGTCACAAGTTAGCGGAACATGACACTTTGAGAAAAAAAACAATTAAAATCAATTTCCGCTAACTTGTGACAAAAAAATAAAAACTTCTATGAACTCACCATACTCCTAACGGAATACCTTTGGGTGTCTTCTTTCTAAAATGGGGTCATTTGTGGGGTTCCTATACTGCCCTGGCATTTTAGGGGCCCTAAACCATGAGGAGTAGTCTGGAAATCAAATTCCGCAAAATGACCTGTGAAATCCTAAAGGTACTCATTGGACTTTGGGCCCTTTAGCGCAGTTAGGGTGCAAAAAAGTGCCACACATGTGGTATCGCCGTACTCGGGAGAAGTAGTACAATGTGTTTTGGGGTGTATTTTTACACATACCCATGCTGGGTGGGAGAAATAACTCTGTAAATGGACAATTGTGTGTAAAAAAATCAAAAGATTGTCATTTACAGAGGTATTTCTCCCACCCAGCATGGGTATGTGTAAAAATACACCCCAAAACACATTATACTACTTCTCCCGAGTACGGCAATACCACATGTGTGGCACTTTTTTGCACCCTAACTGCGCTAAAGGGCCCAAAGTCCAATGAGTACCTTTAGGATTTCACAGGTCATTTTTGTTTCAAGACTACTCCTCACGGTTTAGGGCCCCTAAAATGCCAGGGCAGTATAGGAACCCCACTAATGACCCCATTTTACAAAGAAGACACCCCAAGGTATTCCGTTAGGAGTATGGTGAGTTCATAGAAGATTTTATTTTTTGCCACAAGTTAGCGGAAATTGATTTGAATTGTTTTTCTTCACAAAGTGTCATATTCCGCTAACTTGTGACAAAAAATAAAATCTTCTATGAACTCACCATACTCCTAACGGAATACCTTTGGGTGTCTCCTTTCTAGAATGGGGTCATTTGTGGGGTTCCTATACTGCCCTGGCATTTTAGGGGCCCTAAACCGTGAGGAGTAGTCTTGAAACAAAATGTCGCAAAATGACCTGTGAAATCCTAAAGGTACTCATTGGACTTTGGGCCCCTTAGCGCACTTAGGGTGTAAAAAAGTGCCACACATGTGGTACCGCCGTACTCAGGAGAAGTAGTATAATGTGTTTTGTGGTGTATTTTTACACATACCCATGCTGGGTGGTAGAAATATCTCTGTACATGACAATTGTTTGATTTTTTTTACACACAATTGTCCATTTACAGAGCGATTTCTCCCACCCAGCAGGGGTATGTGTAAAAATACACCCCAAAACACATTATACTACTTCTCCTGAGTGCGGCGATACCACATGTGTGACACTTTTTTTGCAGCCTAGGTGCGCTAAGGGGCCCAACGTCCTATTCACAGGTCATTTTGAGGCATTTGTTTTCTAGACTACTCCTCACGGTTTAGGGCCCCTAAAATGCCAGGGCAGTATAGGAACCCCACAAGTGACCCCATTTTAGAAAGAAGACACCCCAAGGTATTCCGTTAGGTGTATGGCGAGGTCATAGAAGATTTTATTTTTAGTCACAAGTTAGTGAAAATGACACTTTGTGAAAAAAACCCAATAAAAATCAATTTCCGCTAACTTTTGACAAAAAATAAAATCTTCTATGAACTCGTCATACACCTAACAGAATACCTTGGGGTGTCTTTTTTCTAAAATGGGGTCACTTGTGGGGTTCCTATACCGCCCTGGCATTTTACGGGCACAAAACCGTGAGTAGTCTGGAAACCAAATGTCTCAAAATGACTGTTCAGGGGTATAAGCATCTGCAAATTTTGATGACAGGTGGTCTATGAGGGGCCGAATTTTGTGGAACCGGTCATAAGCAGGGTGGCCTTTTAGATGACAGGTTGTATTGGGCCTGATCTGATGGATAGGAGTGCTAGGGGGGGTGACAGGAGGTGATTGATGGGTGTCTCAGGGGGTGATTAGAGGGGAAAATAGATGCACTCAATGCACTGGGGAGGTGATCGGAAGGGGGTCTGAGGGGGATCTGAGGGTTTGGCCGAGTGATCAGGAGCCCACACGGGGCAAATTAGGGCCTGATCTGATGGGTAGGTGTGCTAGGGGGTGACAGGTAGTGACAGGAGGTGATTGATGGGTGTCTCAAGGTGTGATTAGTGGGGGGAATAGATGCAAGTAATGCAATGGCGAGGTGATCAGGGCTGGGCTCTGAGGGTGTGGGCGGGTGATTGGGTGCCCTAGGGGCAGATGGGGGTCTAATCTGATGGGTAGCAGTGACAGGGGGTAATTGATGGGTAATTAGTGGGTGTTTAGAGGAGAGAACAGATGCAATGCACTTGGGAGGTGATCTGACTGCGGGTCTGCAGGCGATCGGATGGTGTGGGTGGGTGATCAGATTGCCCGCAAGGGGCAGGTTAGGGACTGATTGATGGGTGGCAGTGACAGGGGCTGATTGATGGGTGGCAGTGACAGGGGGTAATTGATGGGTGATAGGTGATTGACAGGTGATCAGTGGGTTATTACAGGGAAGAACCGATGTAATTAATGCACTGGTGAATTGATAAGGGGGGGTCAGAGTGCAATCTGAGCGTGTTGGCGGGTGATTGGGTGCCCGCAAGGGGCAGATTAGGGTCTGATCTGATAGGTAAAAGTGACAGGTGGTGATAGGGGGTGATTGATGGGTAATTAGTGGGTGTTTAGAGGAGAGAATAGATGTAAACAATGGATTTGGGAGGTGATCTGATGTCGGATCTGCGGGCGATCTATTGGTGTGGGTGGGTGATCAGATTGCCCGCAAGGGGCAGGTTAGGGGCTGATTGTTGGGTGGCAGTGACGGGGTGATTGATGGGTGATTGATGGGTGATTGACAGGTTATCACGGGGGATAGATGCATACAGTACACAGGGGGGGAGGTCTGGGGGGGGTCCTGGGGAGAATCTGAGGGGTGGGGGGGTGATCGGCAGGGGGCAGGGATAAAAAAAAAATAGCGTTGACAAATAGTGACAGGGAGTGATTGATGGGTTATTAGGGGGGTGATTGGGTGCAAACAGGGGTCTGGGGGGTGGGCAGGGGGGGGGTCTGAGGGGTGCTGTGGGCGGGGGGGGCAGATCAGTGTGTTTGGGTGCAGACTAGGGTGGCTGCAGCCTGCCCTGGTGGTCCCTCGGACACTGGGACCACCAGGGCAGGAGGCAGCCTGTATAATACACTTTGTATACATTACAAAGTGTATTATACACTTTGTAGCGGCGATCGCGGGGTTAACATCCCGCCGGCGCTTCTGTATGGCCGGCGGGATGTTGCGGCGGGTGGGCGGAGCCAGTTGCCGGGGGAAGCGCGCGTCATCAATGACGCGATCGCTCCCCCGGCATAGAAAAAGGACGCAACGCCCTAAGGCGTATTGCGGTCCTTAAGGTATCCACTTTGCCGCCGCCCATGGGCTGTGGGCGGTCGGCAAGTGGTTAAAGTGAACCTGAGGTGAAAATAAACTGATAAGATAAATAATTATATTTATCCTCCTACTCCTAAAAATTACTTTCTAGATATCCTATGGTTTCTTTTTATATTTTAACATTTACAAAGTCGGTTGAATGTTTTACTGTCTATAATCCAGTAGCAGTCTATTAAAGAGAACCCGAGGCGGGGTTCTAACAACGAAATCCCCATACAGAGGCCGAGTCTGCCTATAGAGCCCAGCCTCTGTTGCTAGTCAGATTCCCCCTAAATCCCCCACCTGCGCTGAGCGAGACCCCATAAATCACAACCGCGCTGTGCGGGCTGTGTTTACCTCCTCTTGTCAGTCTCGGCTGCTCCCCCGCCTCCTGCATCGCTCCGGTCCCCACTCGCGTCCCTTCCCTCCAATCAGCGGGGAGGGAAGGGATGTTGGCGGGGACCGGAGCGATGCAGGAGGCGGGGGAGCGGCGAGACTGGCATTATGGAGGTAAATACAGCCCGCTCTGACACGCTCTGTGTCAGCAGCGCAGCTCTGAAGTATCTGGTCTCGCTGAGCGCAGGGGGAATCTAAATGGCAGCAGAGGCTGGGCTCTATAGGCAGACCCGGCCTCTGTATGGGGATTTTGTTGTTAGAACCCCACCTCGGGTTCTCTTAAAGGGCCAGTTTCCACTAGCATGAATCCTCATGCGTTGTCTGCATGCGAATTCGCATAGTCAATACAAGTGGATGGGACTGTTTCCACCTGTCAGGAAAACTGAGCGTTTTCTGTGCAGGAAAAATCTGCATGGTAGACCCCTCAGAATCGCTCGCCGCATGATACGCTTGCGATTCGCATACAGTGTATTTAATAGGGCAATCGTTTGCGTTTTTTAATGCGATTCGCATGCGTTTTCGCGTTCAAAAACGCATGCAATAAATTATTATTTTTATTTTTTTTCAATCCTCTTGCTTCCTTTTTTCTGTTTGTTCTTTATTTAAAAACGCCTGGCAGACACTGCAGCCATGCAGTTCAGCATAGAGACACTTGTGTCAATAGTGCAGCAAAATCCTTACATATATGACAAGTCCCTTCCTCAGTACAAGGATCTGCCACTCATCAGGAGGACAGGAGTTTTTAGGCTGTTGCAATTTGAGAAAGGGCTTTGCCCGAAACAGCGTCTGTCATTGCTTAGCCATGTTTGCTTAAATAAAAGAGCTGATAAATACTACTTGAGTGGTGCCGGTCCTACTTGTGGATGGACGACTGAGGGTCTCTAATGGCACTGAGACCTTGACCAAGGCACACTCCAATATTTTCTATTTTGTGGTGCTTCTCCTGTGATCTTGTTTACTCATCAGGAGGACTTGGGAGCGGATTACAAAGGACTTCACACCTGAGTGGGACCAGATGTCAGCCAAAGAAAAAAGGGAAGAAGGTGAGTGCAGTATAGGTTTTGTGTTTGTATTGATAGAATTTTTGTTTGTTTTTCTTGACAGTTTGTAGTGAAACAGTGTGTAGCAGTAGGGGTTGCAGAGGTGTCTGACTGCACATGGGGGTGGGATGGGGGGCTTTACAAGTATTTTGTGGGCACCATGAAAAGCTAGCACCAGGGCCCATAACTGATTAAGTACGCCACTTCCGGCAAGTGTCTACTGGTCCCAAACTAGCCTGATTGTACTACAAGGGCAGCACGGTGGCGTAGTGGTTAGCGCTCTCGCCTTGCAGCGCTGGGTTCCCGGTTCAAATCCTAGCCAGGTCAACATCTGCAAGGAGTTTGTATGTTCTCCCAGTGCAGGGATAGGGAACCTTGGCTCTCCAGCTGTGATAAAACTACAAATCCCAGAATGCATTTGTCTTTATTAATCATGAGTGTGGCTGTCAGACTCCTGCAATGCATTGTGGGACTTGTAGTTCCTTAACAGCTGGAGAGCCAACGTTCCCTACCCCTGTCCCAGTGTCTGTGTGGGTTTCCTCCGGGCACTCCGGTTTCCTCCCACATACCAAAAACATACAGATAAGTTAATTGGCTTCCCCCTAAAAATTGGCCCTAGACTATGATGCATGCACTACACGATACATACATAGACATATGACTATGGTAGAGACTCGATTGTGTTCCCCTCTGAGGGACAGTTAGTGACAAGGCAATATACTCTACAGCGCTGTGTAATATGTCGGCGCTATATAAATAAATAAAATAAGGGGACATAAAGCTGTGTCGGGGGGAGTGGAACGCTGTATGTACAATAAACGTTATTCCATGGTAATCGACGGTACCCTCGCAATGCTCTTCCCTTTTGCCAGCACCCTTCACTCAACTTCCAGGCTACAACAATGAGCTGCTGTGGACATCAACGCTCTGTACGTCATCTCCGCTGTACTGACATTGTTGCGGGTCGCGCCTTGATGATGTCATCAAGCTGCAACTCTGCACTAATGTCAGATGAAGCGGGGAAACGTCAGGTAGTTCAGTGGATCCTCCTCTTTTCCCCCTATCGTCACAGTAGTTACTACTGATTACTACGTTCCGCCGCCGATCATACTGATGAAGTGATCAGAAGCCGTACGCAGTGGCTTATGGTCACTGGAAGATGTCAGCTGTCATATGTTAATCTTCCCTCTTGGGTGCGCACGATCATGGTGGCACACCTCGTTATCGTGGACGTATACGTCCACTCCGAGCAGCAACAGAACCTGTTTCACGCATATTCAAACTACCTGGGTCCCCTAAAGCTTAATGTATAGCAATGTGTTTGTTAACAAATTAAAAAATACAAAACACTTGTTAACAGTAAAAATGTGTATTACATTTCAATTTCTCAGTTGTTCAACTTTATTTTTCAAGTGTATCTCTACAGTTGTCCTTCCCTACTTAGAAAGTAGTGTGAAATCAAGTCACGGTTGCCAATGGCCTCATTAGTGTGTCGTCCTCCAGTCCAACACATGCCAGCTAGAGGTTGCACATGTTCGTCCTCTACAGAAAATCCTTCTTCATTGATGACAAATTTGTGTAGAATGCTTTAACCACAGCTACAGCAGTGTCCACATGCAAGTTTATTGGTGTATGCAGCACCCTCCACTTGTTTGACAAAATTCAAAATGAACATTCGACCATGCGCCTTGCCGAGTCTATTATTAAAGTTCATCTTCCTGTCATTCAACACCTCAAGGTTGCATGAGGTGTTTCGAAAGAGTGAAGGCCTCATCACCAATAAATGTGTATGGGAAAGATTGATTCGAGGTCCCAGGCCATGGTGTCGGTGGTGGCAGGTCCAGCATCCCATTCTCCAACTGAGCAAAAAGAGTAGTGTTGCGGAAAATTTTGCGAGTTGCTTGCACTGCCAAAAGCGCCAACGTCTATGCACACAAATTTGTACTCGGCGTCTGCCACCGCCATTAGCACAATTGAAAAGTACTTTTTATAATTGTAGAGCTGGGTACCAATATGTGATGGCATGACAAGCCTGATGTGTTTGCCGTCAACAGCCCCAATACAGTTGGGGAAACGACATTGGCTCCAATATTTTGTTGCAATTTCCTCCCACTGTTGACGGTCTGGAACAGGCATGTAGGCTTGGCGAAGTTTCCTCCATAGCAACATGCAGGCCTCTTTCACTATGTAGGACATTGTAGTCTTCCCCAAACGAAATGCAAAATGTAACAATGCATACGATTGTCCTGTTGCCAAAAACCTACGGGGAAATGAAAATTACAAATGTTTTGCTTTTTTGTTTTGTTTTCCAACCGTAAAACACATTATGAATAAATAGAGGTCGGTGAGGGACACTTTTTTAAAAAAAAAAAAAAGCTAACAAAACTGAAGAAAATGGAGAGAAGTGGAAGTGAGAGTACAGCAAAGTCAACGTACAAACATTTTGAATTACTGTCATTTCTGAGACCCTGTTATTAACCACGAAGGTAATTTTTAATGTATACTTTTGAACATTTGCTATGTCTATACACTTTTTTCCACCATGTGTTTTCAAATACAACAAAACACTTTTCTCTGTTTATGATTTATATTACAGAACAGAAGACCGTTTAATGGATATACATACTCCAGAGGATGACAGCCAAAGCAGTATTGCATCTGCAGCTGCCAACTCTGACATAGCTGACGATGCTTCAGAGGTGCCATCCACTCAGCCAAGTACTAGTGGAAACTCTTCTGCTTCCGCTTACAGAAATGGAGCAAGCAGAGTAAAGGCCTCGTTCACGTCTGAGGAGCGCAGATGGCCGTGCGATCCGAACGCAGGCCCACTGCGCTGCTGATTCCATCCATTGACAGTGATGGGATCAGCTCTGCGCTTGCGGGCAAAATGCAGGCAGCAGTATGCAAGTGCTTCCCAGCGCATCGTACTGCTGCGGAGCGCGGTAGAAGGGCAGTCTATGCCCTTCTGCCGTTCCTGCGTTTCAGCACATCATATGCGCTTCCATATCCGCACGGAAGCACGTATGATGTGAACGAGGCCTAAGTAGATAGAGGAGAGTAAGGTCGACCGAAGTGCATGGAGAAATGAAAGAAATGGCACACATGTCTACTACCTACAGACATTCTGGAATATTTGCAAACCAACCGTGAGCGCCAACGTGCTACTGAAGAACATGTTCCATATAAAATTGCAAATTCATTGGTGCCATACCTAGAGGAGGTTAATCCATGTTTTTATGGAGAGGCTCATATTGAAATGATTCAGGTAGCTCTAAAATACCAAGCTAAAACCAGGCAAAAACATCAGGGGAACTACCCAGAGGGTTGTGGTTCACAGTTCTGCATCACAGCAGTTGTTGAAATACATGCAAGTAAACTTCATCATGTAAAATTGTTGTCAGTGTGGTTTGTAAATAACTTTGTCAACGACTACTATAATGTGGGGGGGGGCCACAATGGCCATAGTGGTTATTGTATTGAATTGTACTTCACTAACCTATTCCATGGCATTGTACTAATTCAAATAACATGGCCTACATGGAGAACAAATCTCAAATGAGCATTTCACCTGAGAGTCACCAACAGTATCTCCTTCGGAATGACGGCACAACGGAACGGGTATCCTTCGTAAGCAGCTCACAGCCCAAAATCTGCATCAGGGAATCAAAACTAAAAAAGAAACAAAACAACAATTTACAATCCATACATATTACATTCACGCTCACTACATAGTTTATTACCATTGCAAACACATGGTTATTAAAAAAATACTTATTTAGTAGACATCTGGGTGTAGTTGAAGAACTTGACTCTGTGACTCCTGATATCCTCATACAGGACAGTAAACTGCCCTTTCAGAGGCCTCTCTACAACAAGAGGATGTATCCAAAACCGGTGTCGTCTCAGAGGTTGAATCCTCCTCCTCCGCATGCTGAACATCAAGTTGCTCAGCATTGACAGAAGCAACACCTCTTCCACATCACAAAAAAAAATCTTCTCTCTCAGCACTCCAAACAACACAACCTACTCAATCGCCTTCACAAAACCCACAAGGAGAAACAGGAAGGAAGTTCTCACATGTAAATTTCTATGAAAAAATGTCTTCCTGAGGTGACAACTTCCTCCTTCCAGCTCACAGGCACTAACATGGTTAAAAACACATTTTTCGCAACGAATTTGCACCACACTAGTGGAAACGGGCCCTAAGTGTCCCAGAGTGAAAATACATGAACTGTTGACCTTATCTCTCTCCCCTGTCCTCAGAAATTGTATTCTGCCAGGAAACTTTTATGGCTGTACTTTGCTAATCAGTGATGTTTATTCTATTCCTGACAAGGTACCAACAAGCCAGAAGCTGTCACTTCCATGTCTAAAAATTAACTCTTTCAGGCAGCAAAACAAAACAGCCTGGTTATTAATATGTTTGGCACAGTACATACACGTGTTTATCTCATCATGTCACATATCGCCTCGTGTACACTTTAAGGGCTTCAGGTTTTTGTGGCATTTTCTTTGCACAGAAAGTGTTACTTTCCCCTGAAAAAAATAGAATGCTTGGTAACCTCACCAATAGCAAAGGAGATCACTATCCACATTTGTTCATGGCTTAGTAAAGGAGGGTTCATGCTTGTCTACATAGAAAGTGCAAACAATTTTTTTTTTTGGGGGGGGGGGGGGGGGGGGGATGCTGCATTGCAGTGGACAATATAACGCGTACGCAAAAAAATGCCAGGCAATTGCTGATCGTAGAATGTCAGCAGCATTTGCCAATATTCCACTATTTTACAGTGCTAAATTTCATCAGTAAAATATCAGTAAATGCAAGCGATTGCAATAGCGATGTTGTAGTGCACTAGCCCTTACTGATATTTTACTACAGCTAAACCTAACCCTATTCTCACACAGGACCTTTCCCTCGAGCAAACCCCCTTCCTGGACCCTGACCTTAACCGTCAACACCCCTGACCTTAACACCCCCCCCCCCCCCCCCCCCCAAACGTCCGCATTAAAAAAATAAAAAAATACCGGAGTTGCCACGGAGGCGTGGGCGACATCCTCTAACTGTCGCTGCGTCCAGCAGCTGGCCCTGTGTCCCAGGTTTTTTGTTACTGCGCATGTGCGCAGTAATGGACAGCTGGACGGGACCAGGGAGCGAGCAAGGTGGGCGGGTGCGGGCGCGCATGCTCGGCGCACGGCGGTTGCATGCGAAGTGCGCGCATGCGTACTGGCGGCGGCAAAAAGACCTAGAGCCCATTTTTAAACGGGCTTGGGTCTACTAGTTATAGGATAAACTTTTAAGTGTGCAAGCCCCAGGCTTTCATTATCATTCTTTACCCAATGAGCCAAGTACCTGTATTAAGCATGTGATAAGACTAAATTCTTGTCCTGCGTGCTCGTTTCAGAGTCCCAGATAACCTATTTAGCAATGGCAGCTCCCATATTTGTACCCATACAAGTCCTCTATAGTATGAAGCTTGGTGTAAGGCCTCGTTCACATCTGCTGCGCTGAAAAACGTGTGAAAGCGCGTAGTAAAAAAACGCATGCGCTTGTGCGCGCTTTAGTACGCGTTTCTGTGCGTTGCACTGCGCTTCTGTAAAGCACGTTTTGCTTGTTGTACCAGCAGCAGTTGTCAATAAAACTTTGTTTTTGTATGTAAATGTATTTTTTTCTCCAATTAGGGGTAAAAAACGCATGCGCTTCTATGCGCTTGTACGCGCTTCTGTGCGCTAAAAAAGCGCACCCATTCACTTGTATTGCTGTGCGCTTTCCAGCTCAACGCACAGAAATGCCTGCAACCCTACGTTTCTGTAACGCTGCTCAGCGCAGCGCATAGATGTGAACCAGCTACATTTAGTTACATGGAAAAGTAATTACCTTGCTGATCGCACAGGGCAGTGCGCTGTAAAAAGCGCACAGAAACGGCCCTGATGTGAACGAGGCCTAAGTGTTCCCACCTCCTCATCTGAACTCTCCTCATTATGTCTTTTGTGGCAGATGACATGCCCTGAGGACACTGGTTGGAATATGCATGTAGACAGGTTTGCTGCTTGGCTGTCTGGTATAGATTCATGCATACTGTATTAACAATGTAGATTTGTATAGTATATGTGTTCTGAAATGTGCAGACACTGGTGTAATACTGCAATGATATGAATAAGATGTGTTTTTTGGGGAGCTTCAGAAGGGAAATCATACCTCTCCTGTTTTGACTCATGCAGACACAGAGCCGATCTGGCCTCCCTGTATTCGGGTGATAGTGGTGAGATCGCCAGTGCTTCAGAAAGGATCTCTCTTTATAATAACAGCTGTGAAAAGTGCCACGATTGGGAGGTAGGCAGAGATGGACGACGGAATGGTAAGAATACATAACACAGGCACACAGGATAAAAATCTTTCTCATTTAGGGAGAAGGACATGCAGCATACAATTCGTATTCCTGAACTTGGTGTTAGTAAGGTACGTAGCTTCACTATTACTGTTATAAACTAAAGTGCATTACTCTTTCAGCTAAAACAATGATATGTCAAATAAAATTCTAGGCAGCTAATAATAAAGCATCCTGCTTCCCTCCCCTTACCCTGTACAGTAAAGGAAATAGAATTATTATAGATACATTTGGTAACTGTATTGTTATAAATACATTTGGTAGCGGTTTTGCAGTGGCCTTTCTATATGGGTGGTGTGGGGGAAATATTGTGACTTCTTAAAGTGGACCCAAATTAAAAATACAAGATTTCAGAAATAAAATCTATTTTCTAAATTCTAATAATAAATGGCAGCCTTTTTTCAGCTGCATGATGACAAATATAAAATATTTTACATTTATTGGAGGAACCCCTCACTTCCTTTCATATTGCCGGGACAGAATCCGGCAGACTGGTGGAGCAGGTGGTGTCCAGCAATGGAGGAATTGCTAATGGCTGCCACCTGTATAACCCTAGTTATGAAAAGAAAAGGGTGAAAAGCATGCACTGAAATGCTCATAGGCTTGAAGGAGTGTTTATTTATCTTTGTATGTGTCAGAGTGGTGCAACTAAATATTTTGAATTAAAAAAAATGTTTGGGTCCGCTTTAAATGCTTGTTATCCTATTATAACTGTTCAAATCCGATCTGGATGAAATGCGGATAGTAGCTATCCGGATTTCTCCCAGTAAACCTTTGCGGGCTGGGGGGGGTTTAATCTTACCTATCATGACGTCATCTTCGTCCGTCCCTCGGCGCCTTCCACGATGCGCTCCAATCCGGCGTCACGTGACTAAAAACACTTCCTCCTTCCGGGTTGATGCCGGATTGGACCGCATCATGGGAGGCGCCGAGGGACGGACGAAGATGACATATAGCTACTATCCGAATTTCATCTGGATAGGATTTGAGCAGCCCTGATTATAACTATTCATTAGTAAATTCTCTAGCTAGTACTAGACAATGGCAGTTGGTGATTGCAAGTTATGGCGGTTTCCAGTTATATCACACCATGCCAGTTATTGGTGTAGGCAAAATATGAAGAGTTTTGTTGTCTATGGAGAAAGTATTAATATCCCCAATTTTTTTTTTCTCTTCAGTTTCACGCAGAAGTATACTTTGATCACAATTTACAAAGCTACGTTCTAGTTGATCAAGGCAGCCAGAATGGCACAGTTATCAATGGCAATCAGATTCTCCAGGTAAGTGTTTGGATAGTGTTCTGGTTAAGGGTTCTGCCTCTGACATTGGAGACCTGGGTTCCAATCTCGGAGCTAGTCTACTTTAGGGGACCCACCGCAAATCCCCATAGACACTTTCAGCTGGGCTGCAGAAACGGAACAAATGTCCGCTTTCACCTTGTTTAAACCCCCACAATCCTTATATCCATGGATAGGTAAGCATATCCTGTAACGAACTGTGAGGTTTTCGGTCAAAAAAAAGTTGAAATGGGCTGTGTAGGAGCCGCCGAACGGCCTTAATCTCGGTTCCGTCGGCCATCTTCATTCTGCTGTGCAGGTCCTTTCTTTCTCCTCATTGGAGGGTTCGTTAGCTGCCGACAGAAGCTGGCACGCCCCCACCTAACAATCCCTCCAATGAGGAGGAAGAAACGACCTGCAGAGCAGAACAAAGATGGCTGACGGACCCGAAATTGCGGCCGTTCGGCGGCTCATGTACAGTCAGTTCAAACTTTTTTTTGACCGAAACCGCAAAATTCGTTAGAGGACATGCTTAGCTACCCGGGGATATAAGGCTTGTGGAGGTTTAAACAAGCAAACGGAAGACATTTGTTCCGTTTTGCAGCCCAGGTGAAAGTGTCTATGGGGATTTGCGGTGGGTCCCCTAAAGTAGACTAGCTCCCCAATCTCTGCTCTTCCTTTTCAGTAAGCCAACACTTATTCAGTACAGAGAGGTTGGGCATGACTCCCTAATCCTATTTTGCATCAAGTTCAAGTGGTTAATATAGAGATTTTTCTATCACAATATAATCAGATAAGTTTCACTGCAAAACACATGGCTAGGCACTAAAGGTCTTAAAGGAAATCTTAACCTATTCACTAAAAGTATCCTTCTAGTTGTAGCAGTTATCACAATTAATTGCAATACTATTTACTCCCATAATTTTCTTTGAAAGATCCTTATTAGAGGTGATCCATGGGTAGGTCTAATGCCCATAATCAGAATTACCAGTGGGGGGTGGGGGTTTGTTAACTTACCCATGTGGCCGCATATAGCTGATGTGGTTTACTCGTGTTCCATGTCGCTCACATGCTTCCTCCCTTTTGAGTGTGGACAATCCCAGAGTGGGCTTCTCAGCATTGATCATGCCCACTGTTTCATGTATTGAGCTCAGAGAAGCGTAAACTTGCCAATTCTATTTTTTCAAATAACCCTCCAGGACAGGTGCTACATATGAGATTTGGGCTCCGCCCTCAACAGGAAACACAAAGAACTAGCTCTCTATAAGTTCCACCCCTCAGTATTCACCTGCCAGTTCTTTGTGTTTCCTGTCCCGGGAAGCCTCTAGCTCTCTACAGCTAGATATGGTCAGCAGCCAGGGAGTGCTGAGGCCATGGAACTTTTATAGGTAGCCCTGTCCTGGAAGGATTACTGGGGGTGTACCTTGTTTTTCCATGGTAGTGGATCTCTGAATCATGCTGGAGGTCAGCTATGTAAGGAGAGATGGTGTTTGAGGCAGCATGGTATAGACCGATCGCGCGTCGGAGGGAAGCTTTCACTTTGCGGAGGCGGAAAGGTGACTTCCTTTGGCGGTAGTGTGATTCTCGGCGTGTCCAGATCGGAGGCAAGGGCAATAGCGCTGTGAGCACAACACTTCCACCCTTACGGGACATCAGATCCGGTATCCGGTATGCGCAGCTGTCAGAACGCCGAGAGGTCCATTCCCCACACCGCGGTTGGTGTTTGGTGGAGATGGACACGAGACAGAGGACGGCAGACCAAGTAAGTGGCAGCGGACATCGGAGGATGGTTGCCCGTCTGATTCTGAGGTCTATGCCTAAACCTGGCGCAGGGGAAGATTTTTTTAGTTTCTTACAGCGCTGATGGTTGTAGAAAGTCTTTTGTCTACTATTGCCCATGGATTCAGCATTATGTTTATTTACCCAAATTGTTTGGTTTATGGGTGTTTAACTTAAGCATGGTCTCATGTCTTTACTTAAACTGCTGGATTTTATAACTTTGCTGCAGATAACTTCATCATGAGGTTTGTGCATGCAGGTGGACAAAATCAATTGATTAATTGTCCCAGCAAATGTGTTCTGTGCACATTTAATTTGTCATATGCATCTTGCATTTGAATGGGCAGCATGATTTTTATATTATCATTTAATTTACTTGAATTTGAAACTTTGAAATTGGATTAAGTTTCACTGTTATACTTGATATATATGCCTAGCTTTATGAGTGGAGCCAAGTCTGGGTTTTACTGATTATGCCAAATAGCTATCTCATGGCATGCTGGTTAGCAGACTTAATTGATTAAATCATCATTTGCATGTTTTTCAGGATGCTATTGAGCCTACTGATAGCTCTGATGGGTCCAGCAATTGCCTTCTCTGTAGTAAGGAATTATATTAAGTCTGCTTTCACAGCTAGACGTTACAGGCGCACGGTAGTGCAGCCTGTAAACGCAGCCCACCGCACAGCAATGAAAAATCAATGGGCTGCATTGTAATGCAGCAGGTAAAGACAAAAGTGCTGCATGCTGTGCGTTATAAACGGCTAAGCCGCGTTAGACTGTTTGCACATGCGCAGTTATATTGGAAGAGGAGGTCTCCTCCTCCGGCCAGCCACATGGCTAATTAATTTTCACTTCACTGTGATGTGCAGTGTTTACTTCCTGGAGCGGCCGCTCTGTGTGGCAGTTGGCTGGTGGGACCACGTGATGCGGATCACGTGGTCTCCGCATCGCACAGCGCGAAAAAGGCGCACCAAGAGCTGCATAACGCAGTTCTTGGTAGCGTCCTCCTCCAGCACCACCAGGCGTCGCGTTAGGGGTATGTTATGCAACCTATAGCGTTCCCTAAAACACAACGTCCTGGTGGGAAGGAAGCCTTGGGCTCCCTGCACACTGCAAATGCATGCAGTGTGCAAGAGGCCTTAGACTGGCCTAAAGTATCTTGTCAAAAATGCATTTAAACATAAATAATGAAGATACTACAGCATCTTGCAAGGAGTTTGTTATCCATTAGGCAAGAAATGGTGGAAACGTTTAAAGCTTTTAGAGAAAGCCTTCCTTCTACTTCAGGTTCACAACTGCTTCAGACTGCTTAAATTCAATCTACAAAACGTAAGAAAGCAATAAGGAAATCTGCTAGAATAATACTCTCTTCTGAAGAGGAAGATGATAGTGAGCAGGAAGTTGTTAATCCTGATTCCAAATCTTCTGAGGATTTATCTGTACAGAGTGAAGCAGAGGAGACTGTAAAGTCCTCAAAGTTTAAGTTTGCTGCTGGAAGAAACTGGAGAATTATTGAAGGCAATTCATTCAACTTTGGATATTCCACCACCAAAAAAAAAAAAAAAAAAAAAATCTGCAATATTTTTTTTTTTTATTTTACATGCTATACACAGGAATGGAACCATGTGAGCAGTTATGTTTCCCAGTTCAGATTCCTCTATTAAAAACGTAATCACAGCTCAATGGAAAGAGCCGGATAAAAGACTATTAGTATCTAAGCACTCTTTCACAGTGCGTCATTAAAAAAACGCACGTTATAAATGATTCGACGCAGACTAACGCACAGCAATACTAAGTCTGTGGGACATTCACAGTGCACACGTTGGGTTTGTGTGTTACGTATAGCATTGTTAGTGCTGCAAGCTGTGCGTTATACACATTGTTAGCTGCATTAGACGGTTTGCACATGCTCAGTAATGACTTAGAAGCATAGTTTTCATTGCCTGTAGGCCATACTGTATTCGACAATACAAGCCATTAACTGGCGATGCAACTTTTTGGGGGCGTTGCGTTGTAAGTTTGCGTTGCGATTGTAACGTTGCATCAAAACGCAACGTCACACTGTGAAAGTAGCCTCAGGGTTTGAAAAGGCGGTTTCCATTTTCTGAGGAAGACGCTAAGCCTGGGGATTCATGCTCTAAACTTGATGCTGCATTTAGTCAGGTTGGAAGGTGAATGAGTTAGCATTCAAGGTCTAAGGCGGCCTTAAAAACCCAGAAAATAAGTTGAATTTTCTCTTAAGAAAGCATGGTCTGCTACTGCTCCTATTCGGAATCACGTCAGCACCCAGAATCTTCACAAAAGTAATGGCAGAAATTGTGGGAACCCTACATTTAAAAAGGTGTTATGATAATGCCATACTTAGACGACCTTTTAGTAGTGACAGACAGTATTGTGAAGTGGAAACATCAGAGATCTTGTCATCCAGCAGTTGGTACGAGCAGGTTGGTTAGGGAACCGACAAAAATCAAATTTGATTCCGACACAGGTTATTCAGTTCTTGGTGTTCAGAATCAATTTCCATAGCTTAGAAATTATTTCTTCCACAAGACAAGTTAGTCAAGATTCATGCCTTAGTGGAAAATTTCCAGCAAAAATCAATGGTAACAGTTAATCAAGTGATGAGTCTAATAGGATTTTTGACATCCACAGCACCGGCAGTGTATTGGGCATTGAAACCAGGGATGAGCAGAAACTACGCCAGTGCGAATTTACGCATCATAGTTCGCATCTACGCATCGTAGTTCATAGGTCAAGTTTCAAAACGCTTACGAATTTACGCGTAGTGAAGTACTGCTACGCGTAGCTTACGCCCACTATGCGTAGTTGATGTGTGTATTACGTAGTGAACTACGAAGGCGTTTCTTGCGTCTAATTTTCGGCGTGCGATTGTATGCTTACAAATTTACGCAGGGGAAAGGGGAATGTATGCATTGAAGAAGTCCCGGTATAAGCATTTATAGAGAAATTAATGCGTAAAATTTTTTGCATATGAGCACAAGCATCCGCACACACTACGCTTCACACTACGCGTAATTGCGTATTTTGATGCGTAGTCTACGTGATGCATACAAAACGAATATTTGATATTCGCAACCCTAGTTTGGCGAAGTGTAATTGAGTAAAACCACATGTAGTTCCAGCGTAGCGAAGTTGGCTGACTACGACCATCCTTGATTGAAATGTGAGAATATTACAACAACGGCTCCTGCGCAGTTGGAAAGTAAGTCATGCAGCTTTAGACCGCATGGTGTCTATTCCAACACCGGTGAAACAATCACTCAGTTGGTGTATAATAGCAGGCAATGTCACTCGGGGACGACTATGGTAGTTTCAGATGACAAAAGTGTTAACAGACGCAAGTATTCTTGGGAGAACCCACATAGATGGGATATATCTACAAGGAACTTGGTCAAAGCAGATTAAGACCCAATCTTCAAATTTCAGAGAGCATCTGGGAGTGAAGAGAGCCCTAGACCATGCAAAATACAGGTTAAAAGACCAGCAGGTTCAAGATCAGGTCAGACAATATAACAGTAGTGATGTATGTAAACAAACAAGGGTGTACCAGGTCATCACAACTTCTTGATTTGACACTGCAGCTGCTAGATTGGGCGGAGGACAATCTTCAATCAATCTCAGCGGTTCACCTAAAGGGTTCATTAAGCAACATGGTGGATCTGTTGAGCAGGAAGAGACTATCAAACTAATGCTAAGTCCTGAACTGTTCAAGTTGTTAGCGAAAAAGTAGGGACAACCACAGATCGATTTTATTCGCCAATCTGGAGAATACTCAGTTCCGCCAGTTCTTCTCTCTAGACCCAAGAGGCGCTTCGGGAGTAGATGCCTTGGCTCAAATGTGGGATTATCAAATATCCTATGCATTTCCTCCAATACCGCTGTTACCAATAGTATTACAGAAGCTGAAATCGACAACAATGTATCTAATATTAATTGAACCAGATTGGCTGAAAATAATCTGGTATCCAATGATTAAGTTGATGCTGGTGGACAGACTAATGCCATTAACAGACAGACTAACCCTTCTCAAAAAGAAAAGACAAATGGACTCAGATTTCGAATCTTCGATTGACAGCTTGGTTTCTGAAAGGAAGATCTTAAAAGATAGAGGGTTATCCGACAGTGACAGAGAATATAATTAAAAGTAGAAAGAAAGTCACTAGAGCAATATATCAAAACTATTGGAAAACTTTTTGTCAATGGAAGAGAAAGACAGGACTCCGATCCAATAAGCTCGCTACAGTGTTCGAATTTTTGCAAGAATGCGTTGAAAAAATCTAGCGTTGAGTACCCTAAAGATCCAAGTGGCAGCCTTATCACTATACTTGGATGAGAGGTTAGCATTAGAACCTCTAGTTATTAGTTTTTTTGTTTGTCAGTTACAAATCGAAAGGAGTTCAAAGTCCTAGAGAGGTAACCGCTCACTCAACAGGGTCAGTGGCAACTTCCTGGGCTTATAGAGCTGGAGCAACAGCAACGGATATCTGCAAGACAGCAACTTGGAAATCCGTGAACACCTTCATTAGGCATTACCGACTGGGCTTATCAGCAGAAGAACAGGCATTTGGAAGAAAAGTTCTTCAGGCTGTTGTCCCGCCCTGAGGTTGGTATTTATTGCAGATCATCTCATATGTAGCACCTGTCCTGGAGGGTTATTTGAAAAAAACAAAATTAGCTTACCTGGTAATGCTGTTTTTAACCACCTTAGCGGTATGGACGAGCTGAGCTCGTCCATTACCGCCAGAGGGTGCCGCTCAGGCCCTGCTGGGCCGATTTTTATCAAATAAAGAGCAGCACACGCAGCCGGCACTTTGCCAGCCGCGTGTGCTGCCTGATCGCCGCCGCTCTGCGGCGATCCGCCGCGAGCAGCGGCGAAAGAGGGTCCCCCCAGCCGCCTGAGCCCTGCGCAGCCGGAACAAATAGTTCCGGCCAGCGCTAAGGGCTGGATCGGAGGCGGCTGACGTCAGGACGTCGGCTGACGTCCATGACGTCACTCCGCTCGTCGCCATGGCGACGAAGTAAACAAAACACGGAAGGCCGCTCATTGCGGCCTTCCGTGTTACTTTTGGCCGCCGGAGGCGATCAGAAGAACGCCTCCGGAGCGCCATCTAGTGGGCATTCATGCAGCCAACTTTCAGTTGGCTGCATGAAATAGTTTTTTTTTTTTAATTTAAAAAAAACCCTCCCGCAGCCACCCTGGCGATCTTATCAGAACGCCAGGGTGGTTAATAACCCTCCAGGACAGGTGACCCACCCATTTTGATATATATATTTATGTATAATATTGACTGAAGCATATATTTCTGTGTGTTTATACGGATGTTTATGTACATGCAAGTTTTTTGTTAAATTGTTTGAAAGAAGAATCGGTATCAGGACAGTTAATTGGAACGTACTGGCAGGTGAATACTGAGGGGTGGAACTTATAGAGAGCTAGTTCTTTGTGTTTCCTGTTGAGGGCGGAGCCCAAATCTCATGTAGCACCTGTCCTGGAGGGTTATTAAAAACAGCATTACCAGGTAAGCTAATTTTGGTTTTCTTTGATGCTGTCGGTCAAATATTTCAATAGATCTAACTTTATGGACATGTCATTTGGACAACAAAATAGCATTATTTGATAGATTTACATACAGTCTGCACCTGACATTTCTAAATGCATCACTCGATAAATATATGCAAATATAACCCTAGATTTAACATTTTGTATGGGAATAAGAATATACTATAGATCAATATAGTAAACCTGCTTTACATGTTCATGTTTCATGTTACAGCCTAAAACCGTGTGTGAGCCATATGTGCTGCATCATGGGGACGAGGTCAAGTTTGGGGAGACTGTCCTGTCCTTCCATGTGCACCCCGGCAGTGACACGTGTGACGGCTGTGAGCCCGGACAGGTCAGAGCACATCTGCGTCTCAATCAGAAAGAGGAGGACTCGGGTAAGTGACTGTAGGTTGTTGATCATAAGGTGACAGCACACCATACAAATTTTTTTTAATTTTTTTTTATTTCATTCGAGCATTCCGATCCAATTTTCCGATTGATCAGAAGTTTTGAACAGAATCTTCGCGTTAACACACACATTTTTGAGATTGCTGCAATTTTGGGATAAAAGATCGAAAATTGGTTGGTTAGAAAAATAAAGAGAAAAATGTACTGAATAAAGATAAAAAATGTACTGAATTTTTTTTCTGATTTAATACAATTTCACAAGCCATCACACACCATACAATTCTTGATAAAATCGGTCTGAATTTTCCAACATGTCCAATCTCAAAAACATTAAAAAAAACCTGGAAATTTGATTGTATTACTCGATTTGAAAACAAAAAAGCTTTTGATTTTTCGGGACAACTCAAATTGAAATTCGGGACACCCCAAATTTGAAAATTGTATTTATCAAATTTGTGTGTGTGTGTGTGTGTGTGTCCACCTTTAGGGTCCTTTTGCACTATATCAGTTGCTGCCAGTGGTAACTGAAAGGACAACTGATGTGCAGTCCAGTGTCCATGTTTCCCTGCGGCCTCTTTTTACACTGTACGCTGAAAAACTGAAACATTAAAGGGGCATTGTAGTGAAAAATTGTAAAATTTAAAATGTGTGCAAACCTATACAAATAAGAAGTACATTTTTTTTTTTTTCCACAGTAAAATGAGCCATAAATGACTTCTCGTTGCTGTCACTTACAGTAGGTAGTATAAATCTGACAGAAGTGACAGGTTTTGGTCTAGTCCATCTCTTCATGGGGGAGTCTCAGCAAGGCTTTTATTCTTTATAAAGATATTCCCTAAAAAAGATTTAAACAATGATGTTGGCCAGCCTCCCTTCTCACCATACACTTTTTTGGCAGTTGGAAGTGCTTTTGAAAATTAAACAAAACCCTGAGAATCCCCCATGAGGAGATGGGCTAGTCCAAAACCTGTCACTTCTGTCAGATTTCTACTTCCTACTGTAAGTGACCGCAACAAAGGAAAAAAGTAATATATGGTTCATTTTACTCTGGAACAAACGTATTTATTGCATATGTTTTCACATATTTTACATTTTTTGCTATAGTGCCCCTTTAAGTGCAAAAGGGCCGTTAGGATCCTTTCAAACTTTATCCCTTGCGTAGCAACCGACAAAATCAGGGCATCCCGACACAAATGTAATGACAGCCCTTTGGGTCTATCACATTGAGTGTGGTGCGGTTTAATGCGGCGGGTTCCATCGCAGTGAATATATTGCGTTACAGGGTACGCGCACGTATACATTGGCAGTGAGGCATACTTTGATGATACTGTATGCCCCGTACGGGTACGTTGCAACTTTTTGGCAATGTTGAAAAAGGGATTGAATAGTAATCGCATTGCAACAGATTCCATAGTGTGTCAGGAGCCTCAACAGTTCCTATTGAAGGCTCAGCTCATTGATACAAATAAGTTTCTTATCAAGGTTAGTTTTCTTCCATTTTTAGTTTAATGCTTGGCTGCTTGCTTGTCACAACAGGAAAGAAACTAGTGAAGTCAAAAGATCAGTAGGACAGTCAGGTGACCGGCATTGTTAGAAACAAAGACCACATTTGTATTCCTCTCCCTACAAGCTTTCTTAAAGAGGAACTCCAGTGAAAATAATGTAATAAAAAAGTGCTTCATTTTTACTATAATTATGTATAAATGATTTAGTCAGTGTTTGCTCATTCTAAAATCTTTTAAATCCCTTATTCACATTCTGACATTTATTACATGGTGACATTTTTACTGTGGGCAGGTTATATAGCTGCTGCTAGCAGTTTTGGCTGTTAGACAGCTCTAAACAGCCATTTCCTGTCTGTGAAGCTTGTTACATTGTGGCAGTTTGCCCAGAGTACCGCAGTACTCGGAGCTTCTTGAGGGAGGGGTTTCAGCACAAAATCAGTCATACAGCGCCCCCTGATGGTCTGTTTGTGAAATGCAATATATTTTTCATGTAAAAGGGGGTATCAGCTACTGATTGGGATAAAGTTAAATTCTTGATTGGAGTTTCTCTTTAATCAATGAATATTATTTTATTTCCAGCTGGTCCTGTCTTGAATAAAGCAGAGAAAGAAATGTTACGACGACGAGGACTTAAGAAGATGCGAGAGAAGTACGGCTTGCAGGTAAGAGGAGATGATGACCTCTTTTGGTATCCTGGAATTTGGTGGAGGGTTACAGCAGTGTGGGTAGCGGAAGCATCCTGCAGAAACAAATTAATATGCAATGATAACTGTTGTGGGCTATTTTACTCTCCATGATACAGATGCATTATTTTCATATTGCCTCACCTTGCTGGTCTTTGACTTCAGCTGTTCATGATTATAGGGCGTTGACTATGAAGATAACAAAGCACTGAAAAACCCCAAATACAAGGACAGAGCAAGCAGACGCCGCCTGGTGGTGGGAAGTGAAGGCAGTTTCCAGCGAGAGGAGGCTCCTGCGTCTGTACACGTGTAAGCTGCATTTCATTGCTCTTTCTTCATTGCCTACAGGGTGGGCCTTATTTAAAGGACAAGTGACCCGAGCAAGGTTACATAAGGTAAGGATAGATGTATGTTCATGCTGTACCTCCATGGTGGACACCCATACCTCTGTCCATTGTCCGTTCCTGGTCCCTGTAATCAGTCATTGAAAAATGTTTCTTTTGGCTCCCATTCCCTCCTCTTCCCCACCCCATTTACGCCCCTTAAAGGGAAGGAATGGGTGGGTGATTGTAAGGAACATCACTGCAAGCTTCCCTCTTCCTGTCTGAAAGTTTGACTTTAGCCAAAAGTCAAATTTTTCAAGCAGTGGTTACAGGACATGGGGAACAAGGAGACAACCTACAGAGCTATGTATGGATCCGGCGTGAACTTACCTCTGTGCTTACCTTTATGTAACCAAGCTCAGGTCAGTTGTCCTTAAATAAATCCTTCAGCGACTGGACTCTATATTAAACATTGCCTTCTGTTGGTTATGGAGCGATCCGCCCACCGCATCTGCCTGTTAAAACACTTGGCTAATGTATTTCAATGGGAGGGTGCACACCAGCGGTTTGAGGTTTGTAGCAAACCGCAAACGTGCCTCCTGCTGCACATTTGCGGTTTGCAGAAGAGTTTCTGCCTCAATGTAAAGTATAGGAAAAACGCAAACTGCTGTAGAAAATGCTACATCAGAGCGGTTTTGCAGGCGTTTTTGTTACAGAAGCTGTTCAGTAACAGCTTTACTGTAACAATATTTGTAATCTGCTACACAAAAACACTCCCAAAAACGCTAGGCATGTTTAGAAAACGTCTCTAAACATGCCTAGGATTGCTCTGAAATCAGCTCCAAAAACCGATAGCGTTTTGAGGATCTGCTAGCGGTTTTGGTGTGCACTGGGCCTAAGTTTGCAGTTGGTTGATTGCAGTCATATATACTGTTCTACAATACCTTTTTGTTTGCTGGCCATGATGGTGTATATGGAGTGTTGCAGCCCTGTGTAATGCTAGTGAATTTGCTGCCTAACTCCACCACATGGGGAATAATTCCCAAAGCTTTTTCACCTGTTTCCCTCTGTTTTCACCTTATCTATGTTACATTTTTAAGCTCCCAAAGAGCAAAAATATATAATTAAGGCAAGAAAAGTAATATTGAACTTGAGTTGATCAGGAACACCTTACTTTGAGTGATTATTTTTATTGTAATGCTGGGTACACACGTTGTGATTTTCCACTCCATCCCGAGCTCAATCCCAGGCGATCAAATATTTCCGACATGTTCGATCGGATCTTGATCGATACAGCCGTCGATTTACTCATGTTAAGTATGCAAAATCGACGGCTGTATCCCTTGAAACCCGATCGAACATGTTGGAAATAATCGATCGGAAATCACATCAATTATCAATTAGGTGATAAGACATTTATGAGAATTTTTGTGAATAGAGCCCAAAGTGCTTCCAGTCACATTTGTTACACAGCAGCCTACTGAAGAGCCTGTGGTGTAATGGAGCCTGCGGTGCCTTACTGCCTGTTCAGTAAGCCAGCACCTATTCAGTAGGAGACCTTGGGCAAGTCTCTCTAACACTACGACTGCCTATAAAGCGTGTCCTAGTGGCTGCAGCTCTGGCGCTTTCAGTCCGCCTGGAGAAAAGCGCGATATAAATGTTCTGTGTTTGTTTGTTCTGTGTTTGGTGTAATGGAGATCCAGGGTAAGCAGCAGTGATGATGTGATGCAGAATGTGGTTTGCACAACTCTCCCGCAGGCTGTCCTGGATTTATTTTTTCAAAGCACTTTACAGAGTCTATAGTCCTGTCACCAGCCTAATGTTCCATAGAGTAAGACCAATTTTGAGTGGAATCAATAGACTTATCTGCAAGTTTGTGCGAGGAAAGTGGAGTGTCCTGAGGAAACTACACAAACAGGAGGAGGACATACATACTCCACCGTGATAGGGTTCAGGCCTAGATTTGAACCGTAAGACCACAGCGCTGCAAGGTGAAAGCCCTATACACGAACCATCAGTATGTTTTGAAATGACCCAGGTGAGGATGCCAGATTTTAATGCCAGATTTTCTGTATCACTGATGGTAATGCAAACAGTCAGGATGCCGGGGTCCTCACCCACCCAGGGTTCACACACCTGGTCCGCCGGTGCTCATACACTCCGTGGTTCACCACTCCACCAATTATGTTCACAGTAACAAAGAATCGAGGTCGGCACTCCACTGGCGATAATAAACTTGCGTTTATTGGAAGAGTTGCAAACACGACGTTTCGGGGTCACCCCCTTCCTCAAGTGTGGAGGAAGGGGGTGACCCCGAAACATGTCGTGTTTGCAACTTTTCCAATAAACACAAGTTTATTATCGCCAGTGGAGTGCCGACCTTGATTCTTTGTTACTGTATCACTGATGGTATCCCTGTGGGAGATGTCTTAGTAAATCCGGCATGCAATACAAGCAGAATATATAGGAAATGCTAAAGTGTAGCATTCTCATGGGTGCACGGTCTTCATGCAGGGTTGCTTCCACTCCTGAGCGGATGCATGCTGTTTATCTGATAAGTGGCAACACAATCCGCTGTCCTGAAAAATGCAGCAAGACTTTTCTTCAGTGGGTAGAAACAGAAAAGGGTCCATGCGAACTAGCCATAGGAAATCATTGCAGTCTTCCTCCCATCCATCTTCAGTGCAAACTAAGCTGCAGGGTGAAAATATCTGTCAACACCCTGTTGTTGTCGTATGATATACTTTTTATTAAGACTCTTAAATTTGGTTATATATTATTATTTATAAAAAGATTGTTGTTTTGTGTTTCTTTGTTGCAGTGAAATTGGTGACAGTAACAAGGGAAGGAAAATGCTGGAGAAGATGGGATGGAAGAAAGGAGAGGGACTCGGCAAGACTGGCGATGGCATGAGAGATCCGGTAGGAATAATTCTTGTATGTTGCTAAAAGAAAGTAATGGGAACTCTATTCTTTCACAGCTTGAGTCTGTTGGCGATGTGACGTTTGTGCTGGTGATCACACATAAAACACTAAGGTCAGCAAGATCTTCTAGAGTAGCACAACAGCATGTGTAACAGAATATGCACATCAAAAAAATGCACAGTGCCCTCTCGTGGCTTTGTAGGATATACACAGTCTGAGCATGAAAACTAGAGCGTCGCATCTCCACTAACTCTTATACAGTAGAGTCCCAATTTATCAGCAGTCAGTAGTCTAACCTGGAGTCTCAACCAACCAGAAAAAAATCACAGGCAGGCTCTGCTGTGCTTAAATATTCCACAACTCCCCCAAGATTAATATACTTTCAAGTACTGTATTAAAGAACAAGCGACACCCATGCTAACCTAGAAATAAAAAACGCATATATAAGTAGATAAATACTACTTCTACTTACATGACAGATGTATTGTGCCATCCACTTAATGATTCCTGTGAATTTTATAAAGGGAAAAGCAGAAAATCCTATTCTAGGTAGTGGCCATCTTGCCAAGCTAATGCTGACATCATATCCTTCCTGACTCTCGTTTCCCCCCCTCCCTTCTCTTGCTCATTGTGTATTCATTAGCTGCCCTCCTCCCAGAGTCTTCAGACACTCCCACTGAGGTGTATACTAACAACTGCATTGTCTTTTTTTTATTTACACATCCAATCACTGAGTCACCTCAGCCTTGCTTGTAAACACAAGTGATCAGAGGGTGTTTCTGATAAGCAGCTAGGCAGGGAAATAAATGGAAGAGGAGGAGTATATTATAGATAAAAAGAACTCCCAGCATTCAACTCTTTGGCACTAGGGCCAGTGCTCCTAAAGTATGTGATAACTACAAACCATAACAGCAGAAAAAGTTTTTTGCAAGTTTTGAATGCAGGATTAGCATCTTTATCACTTATTACACTCAGACCAGTTGCTGTTAAAATTTGATTTTTATGGTGACAATACTGCTTTAACATTTAATTGTGACGTTCACTCCTAAGCCTCATACATGTGTACAAGGACTGTAACCCAGCAGAGATCCGGGTAGTGCTGGGCCTAGGCTGCACAGCGATGCTCACTCCTAAGCCTCCTACATGTGTACAAGGACTGTAACCCAGCAGAGATCGGGGTAGTGCTGGGACTAGGCTGCACAGCGATGCTCACTCCTAAGCCTCCTACATGTGTACAAGGACTGTAACCCAGCAGAGATCGGGGTAGTGCTGGGCCTAGGCTGCACAGTGATGCTCACTCCTAAGCCTCGTACATGTGTCCAAGGACTGTAACCCAGCAGAGATGTACAGTGATGCTCACTCCTAAGCCTCGTACATGTGTACAAGGACTGTAACACAGCAGAGATCGGGATAGTGCTGGGACTAGGCTGCACAGCGATGCTCACTCCTAAGCCTCGTACATGTGTCCAAGGACTGTAACCCAGCAGAGATCGGGGTAGTGCTGGGCCTAGGCTGCACAGCGATGCTCACTCCTAAGCCTCGTACATGTGTACAAGGACTGTAACACAGCAGGGATCGGGGTAGTGCTGGGCCTAGGCTGCACAGTGATGCTCACTCCTAAGCCCCGTACATGTGTTCAAGGACTGTAACCCAGCAGAGATCGGGATAGTGCTGGGACTAGGCTGCACAGCGATGCTCACTCCTAAGCCTCGTACATGTGTCCAAGGACTGTAACCCAGCAGAGATCGGGGTAGTGCTGGGCCTAGGCTGCACAGCGATGCTCACTCCTAAGCCTCGTACATGTGTACAAGGACTGTAACCCAGCAGAGATCGGGGTAGTGCTGGGCCTAGGCTGCACAGCGATGCTCACTCCTAAGCCTCGTACATGTGTACAAGGTCTGTAACCCAGCAGAGATCGGGATAGTGCTGAGCCTAGGCTGCACAGCGATGCTCACTCCTAAGCTTCGTACATGTGTACAAGGACTGTAACCCAGCAGAGATCGGGATAGTGCTGAGCCTAGGCTGCACAGCGATGCTCACTCCTAAGCCTCGTACATGTGTACAAGGACTGTAACCCAGCAGAGATCGGGATAGTGCTGAGCCTAGGCTGCTCAGCGATGCTCACTCCTAAGCCTCGTACATGTGTACAAGGACTGGAACCCAGCAGAGATCGGGATAGTGCTGGGACTAGGCTGCACAGCGATGCTCACTCCTAAGCCTCCTACATGTGTACAAGGTCTGTAACCCATCAGGGATGTACAGTGATGCTCACTCCTAAGCCTCGTACATGTGTACAAGGACTGTAACCCAGCAGGTATCTGGGTAGTCCAGGGCTGAGGTTGTACAGTGACTCTTACTCCTAAACCTTGTACACATGTACAGGGACTGTAACCCAGCAGGGATTGAGACTGGGCTGAGGCTGTGGCATGAAGCTGGCAGGATGAGTTGGTGGATAATGCCCCCGGCCAGCGCTTGACTGAGATTGGGGGGGGGGGGGGGGGGGCGCTGTATGTAAGCTAGATTCTTGCAGAAGCCCAGACCAACTGTCTTGGCCGAGAACCATGTGGCGTATGCACACGGCATTACACATAAACGTTTTCAAGGCATTGATCAGATTGCTGTATGAAGTCGTGGACGTCTCTGGCTTGATGTGAAACCACTAACTTGTAACTACTTCCTTTTTATTATTACAGATTCATCTGCAACTGCATAAGAAGAAGGCCGGCCTGGGGACACACAACCCTACCTCCGTGGAAGACATTCAGAGCCCTTCTAAGAACAAAAAGAACTGGGAAAAGGCTCGAGAGAGATATGCAGAGAATTTCCAGGATGTCAAAAAACCTGATGCAAAGAAAGCTACGTCCTGGGTTAAGAGCACACAGGGACCATGAATTTGCTATGAAATTATGATTTTTTTTTTTCTTAAACTCTGATATTTAATATATATTAATATCAGAGCACCGCTATTGAAGAACTGTTCAGAATCATGACCGCTTGTTAACGTGTGTGAAATGGCAGCCATTTATCAGGCAGGCATAACCATGCCATGTGGCGGTTTTTCAGTCACTTTACAGCGTATGTTGTTACTGCCATTTTTAGGAAGCCAGATGACAGGAAGGAACTATAGAATACATCAGATGTTTTGCAGTTCAACTACTTTTATAGGGCAGGTATTCTTTCTGCTTCTGGTGTGGCAGTTACTGTATTATATCTGTACTTACTTTTGTTCGTTTTTTTACAGAAACCTTTGTAGCAGAGCTACAGTTGGAATTTCCCCTGTAGTCCAATAGATTAGCAACACTATTGTAAAGGTGCCCATACATTGCGTCGAATTCTCGACGATATACAGCAGATTCGATCACTGTGATTGAATCTGCTGTTAAATAATGCAAACGCTGGCTGATCAACCGATTTCCATCCAAAACCGATCTATGCCGGTGGAAAATTTTATCTTGATTGCTGGTGGGTCGTGAGCGCGTTGATATCGGCGTTCGATCGACTGACGCAGCATAGTGGCAGCAATATATTACCTCTCCGCTGGCGAGAGTCCCCGCCGTCCCTTCTCTGGCTGGCCATCTTCTCTTCACTTCCTGTCCCGTCCTGTCAAAAAAGCTCAAACAGTAGAGCGCCCTCTACTGTTTGAGCTTTCGCTGGTCACAGGAAGTAAAGAGAAGATGTCCAGCGGGGACTTGCGCCGGCAGAGAGATAATGTATTGCTGGGAGCGGCGGCCAGCAGTAGCTCCACAGATTGTGAACAGATTTCATGCTGAAATCAATTAAAAATCTGTTTGCAGTGTATGGGCAACCATTAGATCCCTTTCTGATCAGATTAGATCAGAGAGGGATCTATCTGTTGGTCGATCTGGTGGCAATCGACCAGTGTATGGATAATTTAGGTTCAAAGAACAGACTTTTTTGTAAGTGTCTGAAAGGGTTATTTGGGTTACTTGTATTTTGTTCTGGGAGCTTTATCAGAGTTTGGTGGGAGATTGTTTTATCTCTAACAGGAGATAAAGTTTATTTATCCAGAGAGCCTCTGGGCTATATGCAATTCACTTTTTCACCTGAGTTTTCTCCTGGGAGATAATTTTTCATCTTCGATTTAAAATAACTTTCCAGCACTTTTTAACTAAAATAGTACCAAAAAGGAATGATTGTGAATCTTGAATTCATGTATACTGCACCATTTGGAAGTGAATGGATCCCTCCGTGTACATCAACCAGCGTGAAACTAACAGCCGCATGAGAGAGCGTCCAGCTGCAGAGGACGTAAGCGGCGTATGAACAGTTACATCCAGCGCAACGGCGTGACCGGACTTCCCTCTCCTCCTTCACAAAGGATATAGGAGTGTCTGCGGAGTTTGTTGATGTACACGGAGGGATCCATTCACTTCCAAATGGTGCAGTATACATGAATTCAAGATTCACAATCATTGTTATGCTTTAGAACTTGCTCATTCAATTTATACTGCTAACAGCCTTGAGGATTGGTGCGCGCACTTTGGAACCTGCCTACACTTAAGTGTGTCATTTTAATAATTCACAGATCTGTGCAATATTGAACTATCAGTTCACAACTTTGATCTTTTACTGGGATCCCCTTTTTGTTTTTGCATGTATGGTCACTGCAGTGAGACTGTGTGAGTGGCGAACATATGTTGTTGAATTTAAAGGGGAAGGTGCTATTAATTAGTCTAAGGTCAATGTTTTATTCATTTTATGTTTAACCATATTAATTAAAGAGTCATAACCTTTATCTAGCGCTGTGGACATTTTTACTATATTTACAAGATTGGGTGTTGGAGGAATTGCCTGGTCCACAAAGCAGCTGACATATTTGTAGGCGTGGATACGTATACCAGTGATTGTAACTAGTACCAAAAAGGAGGTGAAAAACTAATGTCAAAATTATTTTGAGTATTTTCTTTTTCTCTGGTGGATTAAAAGGCATTTTATTGACAAGTTTAAAAATATCACCTAGGTGAAAAGTCAGGAGAAAAAGTGAATTGCATATGGGCCTCTGTGTGCAAGCTGGAATTGATATTACTTTGGGTCAAAGGCAAGTAGGCACGTTTTTTTAAAGCACAAATGAAGTGAGAGGGATATGAAGGCTGACATATTTCCTTTTAAACTATGCAGATTGCCTGGCTGCCCTGCTGATCCTGTTTTTAATATTCTTAGGCCCGGTTCACATCTGCGTTCTGACTCTGAGCCAAAAGGATCCGGTGAGCGGATCTGGGCTCAGCTTCACCGGATCCGGATGACTCAGTCCGTGGCCAGGTTCACATTGTGAAAATGGATCTGATCAATGATTGATCGGATACGGTTTCACTCAGCAATACATACCTAATCTTCCATACCAGCCGGCTGTAGAGGCTTCCTCTGTGACTACACAGCTCGTCATGTGACTTGTCATGTAGTCACATGACATGGAAGAAGACGGAAGCCTCTACCGCCGGCTGCTACAGAAGATTAGGTATGTATAAACCCTCCCTCACCCACCCGTCTGGCTGCTGCACCCTCCCGTTGCTAGATTCACGGCGGCCCATGCCCCCATCCCCGGTGGAATGGTCTGTTTCTTCACTAGTGTGAAGGAACGTTCCATTTTCCATTGCCCTAATGCTGCTGCATTTTTTTTTCCGGATCTGTTCCGCTAAGCAGATCGGTCCGGAAAATTAGGGCCTGCAGCAATTTTTAGGTCCGTGGACCGGAACGTATCTATACCAACGGACGCATGTGAATGGATCCATAGTTTAACCTTGGATCCTTTCACATCCGTTCCGTTTGTACAGTATACGTTCCGGTTACTTTCTGGGAAAAAAACGCTAATGTGAACCAGGCCTTAGCCCCTGAACAAGCATGTGAATCAGATGTTTCTGACTAAAGTCTGAATGGATTAGCTCCATGCTTATTTCAGGTATGTGATTCAGACACTACTGAAGCTAAAGAGCTCAACAGGGTGCCTGGCAACTGGTATTGCTTAAAAGGACATAAATATTGCAGCCACCATATCCCTCTCAGTTCAGGTGTCCTTAAACTGTGTGTTACGCCAGACTGTAGTACTGCATTAAGGCTGGCTTCACAGTGGGACGTTACAGGCGCACGTTAGAGCAGCCTGTAACGCACCCCACCGCACAGCAATGAAAAATCAATTGGCTGTTCACAGTGCCCACGTTGCATTACATAGTAACGCTGCGCCACCAGACAACGTACTGCATGCAGTACTTTCTAAGCGGCAGAGCCGCGTTAGACTGCTTGCACATGCTCAGTAGCGTTGGGGAGGAGCGGAGAGCGGCCAGGCACATGGCTAATTAATATTCACTGCACTCAGTGACGTGCAGTGTTTACTTCCTGGAGCGGCCGCTCTGTGCAGCGATTGGCCGGCGGGACCACGTGATGCCGCATGCGCACAAGAGTACGCATCACGGACGCCAGAGTGAGCTGCACAACGCGGCTCACTCTGACGTCCAAAGCAGGGAGCACCAGGCGTTGCGTTAGGGGCACGTTATGCGACCATAACGTCCCCTAAAACGCAACGTCCTGGTGTGAAACCAGCCTAAAGGTAAATTCTAGTTCTGTCGAGAGAATCTCAGCACTTTGTATATTGCAGAGAGTCACAGCAAACACCATTTTAGCTTGAATACTTTTGGAGTGTATAAAACCTAATCCTGTAACGCTATTTTTAGTAGTCGCTGGGAGGTAGGAGTATCCAATATTGCTGCCAGTTAATGGATTAGTGCAGTTGTTGAGAATGAGCCTCCTGCCCTGTGCAGTTCATTAGGCATACTCTGGAATCTGAATCCATATCCAGTCTTGTGACTATCTGGTTGAGGTGATTAAGGCCTGCAGAAGATGGCGAGGACTTTTTGGCCTCTATTCGCAAAGCATTACCAAATTTGGTAATGCTGAAAACAGCTGATTTTACCGATCACCTCCCCAAATTCTAATTCCCTAAAACTATTACCGCACAGAAAATTAAAATTACTAACTTGTGAGGTAAATTACTGACTTGCGCGGTAAATACCTCAAGAGATGCCCAGAAATTGCAATTGACAAAGATTAAAGCATTTGGTTAATCAAGTAAGTAGTCGATATTTTTCTCCAGCTCTGACCAGCCAACTTGCTCTCTCCATGAGGTAACATTGGCAGACAGCCAATAGAGAGAGCCACACAACCCTGCTTCTCAAACGGATTTGGTTCGACACCCTGGAAGGTGGGACTTCACTCTGGTAGTGAAGGTGACATTTTATGAGGCTTTTCTGCATCCCTTTAGATGTGAAAATCTGAATACGGTTATACAAAAGCGCTCCCCCTGGTTGCTGCAGCCCATCTAAACTGATGCTAGAGATGCACTGGACAGAAAACCCCAACTCGTACACACAGCTTCCTGTCTGCTAACCTGCTACACGGCTGGTGACAGTAACCGAGCAGGACTTGGTGTATTGAAGCACGTTTGTTCGGTAAATTATTAAACGTCTACCTCATGCAGAAAATCTTAAGTAAATTAGGAAAAAAAAAAGCTTTAAAATACTGAATGTAGTATTTAACCGACCCAAATGATTTTATAGAACTACCCTTAGTGACTTGAGGCTAGTGTGTCACCTTAGTACATGGCACACTTCATGACTTGTGCTAGCTGTCTTGAGTGTTGTCTTCCCATTGAGTTCATAAAGAAGATTCCTAGTGTGGTTTATTGTGGGGGGGTTTTTGTTTTTTTCTGTCCAATGCAAGACATTCGCAGTGTGTAGTGGACTAGTGGCATTGAGTTGTAAACTTTCTAATTGATTTAGTTGATGCAGGCAGTGGTCAGTTTGATCTGTCTAGAATCAGGGATGTCAAACTCCAGTCCTCAAGGGCCAAAGTATTCACACATTTTTTTTTGGTATACAAAACAATTAGGAAAGGTGTGATTCATCAAATAGAACCCATTTCTCAGTACATCCTAAACCCTGGCATGGATATGCCCCCTCATCCGTACTAGAGTTCGATCCCTTCGGTCTGGATTTTGAATGCTCTGTCAATGAGAAACTGGTGGTTTTACCAATGCCCTTCTGAGCTGTGTTTATGTATTGGGTCTATATATAGTCTTGCAGGTGAGCGACCATGTTCTGCATACTTATACTTTATAGATGAAAGACAAAAAAAAGGGTCTGGATTTATGAAGGTTCTCCTAAGCTGGGATCAATGGTAAAGATTATGGAACCTGCCAGTGTGAAATTATTAGGCTCCTTTCACACTATGAAAGAACAGTGCCATGTGATAATTCACTCGCAGCATTTCAGAAAAGTTGCATCATACAGTGAGACACACATTACCATGAAAGTATGCCTCACTGCCAGTGTACGAGTAATCGCGCACGTCATTCTATAAACGCACTGCATCCATCACGTCATCCTGACGGAACCCGTTGCATTGCACCACAATCAATGCAATAGGCTCATAGAACTATTTGTGTCTACAAGTATATGATTGTATGTCACTGAGCGGAGAGGGCTATGCAGATTTTCCTGTCGGCGCAGTCTGCCGCAGGGAACAATCTGCATGCAATGGTGTGATCCTCCTGAGTTTTCTCCATGGAGATATTTTCAAACCTTATCAAGAAAGAAATTATTCAAAGTGAGTTTGTTATCCTTTTACCAACTACCAACTTTTTTTTTTCAATGCTAATTGCTGAGAAATTACTTTTTTAGATGAGATAAATCATTCATTGGCTATAGGCATTTGTGTGCAACCTGCATATATGCCTAGTACACACCATACAATTTTATGTTAGATTATTTTCTGTAAAGTACTCACTACAGGCTAGAACGATGGGTCTGTCAGACCCTTCCGCTGGGCGGTTGTTCTCCCAACAGTAGTGCTGAGCGGATCATTCAGAAACAGCCTTATCAGTCTGCAGATAGACTGGACACGCACTACCGTCGGCAGAACGCCCACCCAGCGGGAGGGTCTCACGGACCCATCGTTCTCTTTAGTAGTGCGTGTGTACGCACCTTTACTCTAATGGTGGGCATACATGGTACGTTTTTCAGCTCAATCGATTTTGCTGCTCGATGCTTTTATCTTCCGCTTGTTTTTCTTATCTTTTTCCATTCACTTCTATCAGGAATCAAGCGTCAAAATGATTGAACGGGAGATCAAACATGTCAGAAATGATCTAGCTAAACATCTAATCACCTCAAAAACAAACAGTGTATTCCCAGCATAACAGAAAATTGTATGGTGTGTACCTAGCATAAAGCTTGGTACATTAGCTGGTATGCAATCTTGAACCTTCAGCCCTAATTTGACCCAAAGTGATAGAGCAGTTGTCTTGCATGGATTTGGTAATTCTGTTGTGCTCTGATAACTTGCTCTCATAGCCAGTATTTATCATTTTCCCTCCAACCACAAACTCAATTCTGCAAAGGAGAGCTTATATATTAAATGTCTAATCATTTATCTTTTTCCTATCGTTACATACAGTGGCAGGCTGACACCTTGTGTGTCCAGTTTTTTCTTCTGCGAAGAAGTACTGTATTCAGGTTTTTTTAAAATGCTGAAATTGCACATGTAATTTCAATAAAATGTATTTTATTATAAACCTATAGCTGGTATTATTGAAACGGTTACACCATCTTCATGAAGGTTCTCATTTATCCAGGTCTTATTTTCTGGACAGTATTTTCTGTTCCCCTTACTTGGTGACGTCTGGCCTTTGTTGGGCATCTTTCACGTGGGAGGCTGAACTGCACAACTTTAGGTCAATATATCGCACACGTGGTAATAGTGAATGCTTGATCCTCAGGCAAATGAAAAATCCAATTACAAAGAAAGGGTCCACACACAGACTTGCTGGAACTCGTGATCATTTATTGTCCCATAACACACACGTTAAAGGGAACCGAAGCGAGGAAAATTATTTAAAATAAACACATGACGTAGCTGCAAATTAATATCACATACTAACCTCGCAGTCAGTTCCTTGCCATTTTCTTCTTAGTGATCCTTTCCAGTTCTGACAATATTTTGTCAGAACTGAAATATACCAGTTGCTGTCAGTTACAGCTGAATGTGCAAGGTAATGTCCATGTTTCCCTATGGCTCAAATGGGCGATTGGTTTATGACCAGGAAGCTGTTATGGGGTAATGGCCATTTTTAAAATGGAGGACGGAGAAATCCTGTGATCAGAGGACAAACAGGACGCAGGAGATGAGAAAGAGATTGAGTAGTAGACTACACAGTAGGTAAGTATGACCTGGGTATGGTTATTTTGACATTATTTTCAGTTCAGGTTCTCTTTCAGACATCTGACCGTAAATCCATTTTACGATCGTTTCGGAGCCAATAAAGTCCCCTTTGTAAAGGTATAGGGCAGAGAAACATAACCTCCACGTGTAAGAAAACATAATAATAAAAATGACTCAACCTCAATTAGCAAATCACACCACCCCCAATTGGGTGGAGAGCAATCACAAAACCGTTTGGGTGAAACTATGAATGAATGGGTCCACCGATTGCCGCATACCTCTGCATGAGTCCTGTGTCACTCCATGTATTGTGCCCTTGCCCTGTGCGAAACATCCTCAGGTTGGGGAGGTGTGGTTGCATGGGGGTGACACACAATCTGGGCTCTCGACCCCTCGTAGTTCGGTGGGCGGAGTCATCACTGTTCAGGGTGGCAGAGTGGTGTGACGCTATATGCGTCATTGGCCTTGAAGGGAAGTGATCAGTGGGCGGCAGCCATGTTGTCTGGGCGCCTAACGTTACCATCCACATTGCTACAGTGGGCGGCAGATTTACAGCCTGTCTTCAGGTGTGTGTGTGTAATGGGAAAATGAATTGGCATGAGTTCCAGCAAGTCTGTCTGCGGTCCCTTCCTTTGTAATTGAACTGCGCACTTGGGCAGTTCAGCCTTCTGGCCACTAGCAGCATTCGGGTGCAATGAATATGCAGCAGCGTTTGTAACACCACACATTTTCATTATAGCAGCAATAAAGAACAAAGTTTCAACTGCATTATGAAAAAGACACCCCCCCCCCCCAATCCAATTTAGATTGGCCGATCACTGATATACTTTACCACCTGCATGCAGTATGATGGCCAACAGATCCTGAATAATATGAACAGATGGTGTAGGTAAGCTCTCATACTACATGGAAGTGCTAGAATTGGCCAATCAAAATTGCACATGTGCAAGGCTTTAAATAGCTGCACCAATATTGAGCTGTCTGAAAATGCTGGTCCTGTCCTGGAACAAGTATACACGTGATGGGAAAGGTCATATTGGCAGCCAACATAGCTTTAAGCAGGAAATTAGCACAAGCATAATCAGATTCAGAAGCTGTGAACTTAATAACTCCCTGAAAATAGGGATGATCAATGAGATGCAAATATTGGAGTTCATGCAGGATTATATAAATTTGTATATAAATGTATGCAGCTTGAAAATTAACCAATCCATTTAAACCTGGATGGAACTTGATTGGACCATGTCAAGCTGCATATATATAAAAATTTACATAAATCTGCATGAGCTCAAAATATTTGCATCTCAATGCCCATCCCTACCTGCAAAGTCTAAGCTCCCGAGGACCTTGGGGACACACAATACGTTTTTTGTGGTCAATTTTCCGCACGATCGATTCACCATTCGATTCTCATCTTCCTTACTTTTTTTTATTCACTTTTATGAGAAATCGAGCGGCGTATCGGATATGATGGAATTTATCAATCAAAGGCATCTATCTGAACAATTCTATCACAAAAACAAAACGTGTTCCCAGCATGAAACTGACCATTTGTTGGAGTTTTAGGCTCATCACTCAGGCCTAATGCACACCAAAAACCGCTAGCAGATCCGCAAAACGCTAGCGTTTTTCTTATGAAGCGTTTTTGGTGTACCAGATTAGATATTGTTACAGTAAAGCGGTTACTGAACAGCTACTGTAACAAACGCCTGGAAAACAGCTCTGATCTAGCGTTTTATCAAGCGGTTTTCCTATATTTAACATTGGAGGCAGAAACTCCTCCGAAATCCCAAAAATGCTGCAGCCCGGGAGTATGCGTTTCTGCAAAACGCCTACCGCTCTGGTGTGCACCTGCCCATTGAAATACATTACCCAAGCGGATTAACAGGCGGATTGCATCCAAATCCTCTTGGGGTGCACTGGGCCTAAGGGGTTACTGGCTGATGAGACCTTTCTCAGATTACTGTGACTACTTGACTTTATCTCAGACTGGATGTTGAAAAATTATTAGGGCAGATTTATCAGAACCAATGCAAAAGTGAAGCACAAGCCTAGATTCAGTATTCTGATTGGTCGCTTGTGCTAGGTACACATGATGCATTTTTTTTCCCTGTCGATTTTCCGCCCGACTTATCTTTTCTTATCAATTTCCATTCACTTGTATGAAATCGACCAGAAAAACGATCGGAAATATCAGGCATGACAGTAATTATCTACCGAACCATCTAACACAAAATTGTATAGTGTGTACCTAGCATTAGAGCAACTTGTTTTTCCTGAATTCTGCACTGGTTTTGATAAATCTGCCCGTTATCTAGTATAAAGAAGAATAAAGACAAGTTACACTGAATGTATACATTTAGAAATATTATAATATTTATTTACATTAATATAATGGGTAGTTTGAACAATTACGGTATTTACATCTAAAACCACTGGAGCAACTTCCACAGTTTTAGGTCATGGTGGTGAAAAGGTCTTCCAATCATCCCAGCTAGAATTCAGTCCATTCACTTGCGTGACATCATCAGTGCTGAATGCTGGGAGTCACACCAGGCTCAGGACAGGAGCGCAGGCCCTTCTTCACCAATCAGAGCAAATCTTGTCTCCAGAGTCGGTATAATGTTACATTTCCCACAGCACACCTAGGGACATAACACAGAAGTCAGATCTATATCACAGCAAAACACTGCTTTCACTTCTATTTATATGGGTACACTGAAGGACGAGTCTCAGATATTCCCATAGGGATCAGTCACACTTCTAGGCATTACTGCTTGGGGGTGAGCTTTCCTACTCAAGTAAATGGTGCTCATTAGGGATGGTCAATGAGATACAAATATGAGTTTATGCAACTATATGCAGTTTCAAAATGGACCAATCAATTTAAGCCTGGGTTTAAACTGAATGGTACATTTTCAGACTGCATAGATATGCATAAACTCGGAAATATTCACATCTCATTGATTATCGCTACTGCTCATTCACACACATTATTACTGTCACTCACAAGGAACAGGCCTTAAAGTGATATTTTGCTCTAAAAGATTTGCCATAGCATAACCTTTATGGGGGGAAAAAAAAAATCATTAGAATTTATAGAAATCTAAAAAAAAACTGCAGTGTTAACTTGGTTTCACTTTTGCATGGAGCACTGAAGGGGTTAGACACTGAAGTGTCAAAAAAAGCATCTTTTTATTAAGTGTTTAACATATTAGCCCTAACTAAACCGCCGCATTCCCGACGCTGTAAACTATCTAAATCCCCCCTCCCTCTCCCCTGCAAAATCCACGACTTTCTGCAGCCCTGCCTCACACGCGTCTGTCAGCGGTGGATCTCCGCCTCCGATCCAGGCTGACAGACGCATGTGAGGCAGAACTGCGGCTCATAGCCCTGCCTCACACGGAAGCGCTGCCTGGATTGCCCCCCGGGGAGTTTAGGGGTATTTAGTTAGATTTGAGCAGCAGTTTAGGTAGGGTTATTATGTTAAACACTTTAAATAAAAAGATCGTTTTTTTGAGACTTCAGAGTCTCTTTAAGCCTCAGTGTTTATTGTATGGGGGAGCTGCCTTAGCAGAGCTCCTGCAGTCTATTCATAAGATAACTAATTAAGACACTTTGATCTGGCTAAACAAGTGGATTTATTAACCACCCTGGCGTTCTATTAAGATCGCCAGGGCGGCTGCGGGAGGGTTTTTTTTTTTAATTAAAAAAAAAACTATTTCATGCAGCCAACTGAAAGTTGGCTGCATGAAAGCCCACTAGAGGGCGCTCCGGAGGCGTTCTTCCGATCGCCTCCGGCAAGCAGAAGTAACAAGGAAGGCTGCAATGAGCAGCCTTCCTTGTTTGGCTTTCCTCGTCGCCATGGCGACGAGCGGAGTGACGTCATGGACGTCAGCCGCCTCCGATCCAGCCCTTAGCGCTGGCCGGAACTATTTGTTCCGGCTGCGCAGGGCTCGGGCGGCTGGGGGGACCCTCTTTCGCCGCTGCTCGCGGCGGAGATCAGGCAGCACACGCGGCTGGCAAAGTGCCGGCTGCGTGTGCTGCTTTTTATTTCATCAAAATCGGCCCAGCAGGGCCTGAGCGGCACCCTCTGGCGGTAATGGACGAGCTGAGCTCGTCCATACCGCTAAGGTGGTTAAGCAACTATATGGGGAATAAAGACTTTTCATTGTGTGCTGTGCAAGAGTTTGGGTCCACTTTAATCCCTAGGGTGACAGTTCCAGCCCAAGCCCTTACAGGACCTCTGTCGCAAAAATCTAAAAATGTAAAATACATGTAAACATATGCAAATAAAAGGTAAGTTTCTTCCAGAGTAAAATGAGCCATAAATTACTTTTCTCCTATGTTGCTGTCACTTACAGTAAATAGTAGAAAATATCTGATATTACCTACAGATTTTGGACTAGCCCATCTTTCCATGTGGGGTTCTCAGGATTTTATTTTTAAAAACAGTTAATGGCAGTTGCTGTAACTGCAAAAAAAAAAAGTGCAGGAAGGCTGGCCGGCATCTTTGTATAAGTCTTTTTCAGGGAATGTCTTTATAAAGAATAAAGGCATGCTGAGAATCTCCCATGAAGAGATGGACTAACCCAAAACTTGTCGATAGTGTCAGATTTCTTCCACCTGCTGTAAGTGACAGCAACATAGAAGAGTAATGTATGGCCCTTTTCACTTTGGAAGAAATGTACTTATTTGTATGTCTTTTAAATTTTAAGATTTTCTCGACAATGCCTCTTTAAAGAGAACCCGAGGTGGGTTTGAAGAATATTATCTGCATACAGAGGCTGGATCTGCCTATACAGCCCAGCCTCTGTTGCTATCCCAAACCCCCCTAAGGTCCTTCTGCAATCCCTCATAAATCACAGCCACGCTGCTGACAAACAGCTTGTCAGAGCTGGCTGTGTTTATCTCTATAGTGTCAGTCTGCTGCTCTCCCCGCCTCCTGCAGAACTCCGGTTCCCGCCTGCATCCCTTCCCTCCCTGCTGATTGGAGGGAAGGGACGGGGCAGGGACCGGAGCTATGCAGGAGGCAGGGGAGCAGCTGAGACTGACACTACAGATGTAAACAAAGCCTCACAGCACGGCTGTGATTTATGAGGGATTGCAGAGTGCAGGGGGACCTTAGTAGGGTTTGGGATAGCAACAGAGGCTGGGCTGTATAGGCAGATCCAGCCTCTGTATGCAGATAACATTCTTTAAACACACCTCGGGTTCTCTTTAAAGGAAACAAAGCAAATTGTACTGCCCCATGATATACTTTCCCCGGGCTTCCTCCAGCCGACATGTCCCATGCACCATCTCCGCTCGCAGCCTCCGGCCCGGGGTCCCCGCCGGTGCAGAGGCCGACCTAGAGGTCATCCTTACTACACATGCGTGAAGCGCCACTGTCAATCAAGTTTACGTAGTCCGCAATGGCTTACTTTATATTCCTCTGAGCTAAGTTTGCCCTTAAAACCCTATCCAAATAATGAAACAGATTACAGGGGGCATAGGTACTGAAATTGTCCGTGCAAAATGTGTATTTGCCAGTCCATGGAAATGAGAAGCCAGCAGACACATCAGACATCATTACTTTAGGAGGGAAATACCAGTAAGAAGCAGTAGAGGAGACCGCTCCACTTTCTCATTCCTCCACTTTACTAATGGGGTATGGTGTGCCCTCACTCGCAGTTTCTGTGGTGGTGTTTTTAACCCCCCATAGTTTCCCTGGTAGTGCTTTACCCCCCCCCCCCCCCCCCCATGTAACTTCACTGGTGGTGTTTAGTGCATGCATCCCCATATAGCTTCCCTGGTGGTGTTTAGTGCACCCGCTGCCTCCCCCATATAACTTGCCTGGTGGTGTTCAATGCCGCCTAGATCTAACAGGACAGACAACTGTACTCATTGCCCAAGTAAGCTATCCGCCAAACATAGCAGGTAACTGAAGTAACTGTTCGTTAGCTGGACTGGCTGTAAGTGTTTAAAGTGTAATGAATGAGCGAAAAAGGATTTCTACTTACCTTGGGCTTCTTCTAATCTACTGTGGTCAGTCAGCTCCCTTGATGTTCTCTTGGTCCCATCCATTGTGCCATTGTCCGCCCTGTAAAGTCCACGGTTCAGCTTGGTTGCAGACTACTGCATAGCTGGGAGCGTTCTGCACATGCGCAGTTCGTTAAGAATGTGACGGCACTTGTGCAGAATGCTTACAACCTCGGGAGCGGGATGGAGGAGGTGCACGGCTTGTAACAGCAGATGCACAGAGGCCTGCAGCCCAGCTGGATCGTGGACTTCCCAGGAGAACAACGGATTGGACCGGAATATCATTGAGGAAGCCGACTGACTACAGGGAGGAAGTCCCAGGTAAGTAAAAATGAATTCTACCATTCAACTCAGGGAAGTCCCAGGTATGTATAATTTTTATATCGTCTCAGGTTTCCTTTAAAGCGGAACTGTAGATCTAAAATAAACACATTGTTTCAATTATCTGGGGCTTCCCAAAGCCCCCAGCAGCTGTCCTGTCCCGCGCCGCTCCTCAACGAGTCTCCGTTCCCCCGCTCGGTCCCGTACCTCGACTTGTAAGTTGATGCCAGCGCGGCTCTGGCCAAGCGTATCCTTTCTTCGCGGCCCCCTCTGCAATAGCGGGGAAAGGAAAGAAAGGTGGCCAGAGCCGCGCAGACGCAGTGGCCCAGCCGCGAAACCGAAAGTAGCTGGCAGCGGGAGAACGGAAGCTCGTTGAGGAGCGGCGCGGGACAGGACAGCTGCTGGGGGAAGCCCCAGGTAAGTGAAACAATGTGTTTATTTTAGATCTACAGTTCCGCTTTAAAGGACCACTGTCGCGAAAATTTTAAAATTTAAAATACATGTAAACCTATACAGATAAGAAGAATGTTTCTTCCAGAGTAAAATGAGCCATAAATTACTTTTCTCCCATGTTGCTGTCACTTACAGTAAGTAGTAGAAATCTGACATTACCGACAGATTTTAGGGGTTCTCAGGGTTTTCTTTATTTTTAAAAGCACTTAGTGAATGGCAGTTGCTCCATCCAACTGCCCAAAAAAGTGTACGGTGAGTAGGGAGGCTGGCCAGCATCTTTGTATAAATCTTTTTCAGGTAATGTCTTTATAAAGAATAAAGGCTATGCTGAGAATCCCCTACGGAGAGATGGACTAACCCAAAACCTTTTGGTTCTGTCAGATTTCTACTACTTACTGTAAGTGACAGCAACATAGGAGAAAAGTAATTTATGGCTCATTTTACTCTGGGAGAAATGTACTTATTTGTATGTGTTTTAAATTAAGATTTTCGCGACAGTTCCTCTTTAAAGCCTGGGATTCTTCTCAACAGCAATGTTTGAAATCCATAGGTAATATGAGAAAAAAATGTATTTACATTGCATGTAAGGCTGTGTAAATCCAATGTACAGACTGCACAGTACTCTGTGTTTAAGAGGGTCTGGGGTCCTCCGGTGAGTCTTTAATGAACATCCCAAGCTGTTTTGTGTTGGCGTCTTTCAGCTGGTCCAGCTGCCTCCGCCCTCGGCGTACGAGATATTCAATGTGCATAACGTCCGTCCTCGGGATCTTGGCATTCTTTCTGAACTCATGCTGGATCCGGGGCAGGAACCCTGGTTTGTCCTCCCCAGCCCTTAGAAACTGTTTGTACAGACTGAGAATTTGTTTCTGAAGGTTGCTATGCCTTATCATTGTATTTCACATCACTGGACTCTTGTTCTAAGAGTGGAAAACAGAGAAGTTACATCAAAAATGACTTTTTTTTTATAACTTGCATACTCAAATCTTGCTATGATGCAAATAAATCCCATCGACAGGCACAGATTCAAAACTATCTGATACCATAGTAATTAAAGGGAATGTCCAAGCAAAATAAAAAAATGAGTATCACTTACCTGGGGCTTCTACCAGCCCCATGCAGCCATCCTGTGCCCTCGTAGTCACTCACTGCTGCTCCAGTCCCCCGGCTGGCAGCTTGCCGACCTCAGAGGTCGGCGGGACACATTGCGTACATTTTTACGCATTCCCGCTAGTGCAGGGACATTAACACATACATTTTTACGCATTACTGGTTCAATGCGTAAAAATGTACGCATTGAACCAGTAACGCGTAAAAATGTATGTGTTAATGTTCCTGCACTAGCGGGAATGCGTAAAAATGTACGCAATGCGTCCCGCCGAACTCCGAGGTCGGCAAGCTGCCAGCGGGGGACTGGAGCAGCAGTGAGTGACTACGAGGGCACAGGATGGCTGCATGGGGCTGGTAGAAGCCCCAGGTAAGTGAAACTTTTTTTTATTTTGCTTGAACCTTCCCTTTAAAGAGCTCAAATGCAGATTCTGCAACTAAAAAATCCTATCTTGAAATTTTGACCACATGACAAGAAACAGAGTACAGGCTTTGTGAGTGGGGGCACTGCAGCGAGTACATTTGAAATCGGCGCCGGTAGACTTGGGTGCAGGATACAGCTGTTATATGGCTGATCCTGCTTCTGCACAAGTTCGGGCCGTGTTAATTACTACTCCCCCTCCAGGCTGCCATGGATAGTGGGGGAATGAAAAAATTCGGCTTCCAGTGATTGCTAGAGGCCGAATTATTGTTTTATAAGCAACTTCAGCTCCGTCCTCTGACGCCGCCGATGTTACTCACTGAGCGCCCCTATAGACTGATTCCCATTACAGTCTATGGCGGCGCTGGCTGCGCCCAGATCTAGCAGCGCTAAAAAGCACTGCTCCAACTGCAGCTGCCTGGATTGCATCATCCTGCTAATCAGACCACAATGGGGAAGGCACAGTCTAATGCCTGATGCAATCAGATTTTCTGCCAGATAAATTATTTCCAACAGGTCTGATCTGATTTTCAATCGATTTTCCATTCACTTCTATGGAAAAAACGATTGGAAATCAGTTTGGACCTGTTGGAAATAATCTGGCAGTAAATCTGCCAAAAAGTGTCATCGTGTATCAGGCATTAATCTCTGTAAAGTTAACCTGCTGGGCGGTCTGGACGAGCTCAGCTCGTCCAGTACCGCCGGAGCCTGCCGCTCAGGCCCTGCTGGGCCGATTTGGCTCAAATAAAAAGCAGCACACGCAGCCGGCACTTTGCCAGCCGCGTGTGCTACCTGATCGCCGCTGCAGCGCGGCGATCCGCCGCATGCAGCGGCGAAAGAGGGTCCCCCCAGCCGCCTGAGCCCAGCGTAGCCGAAACAAAAAGTTCCGGCCAGCGCTAAGGGCTGGATCGGAGGCGGCTGACGTCAGGACGTCGGCTGACGTCCATGACGTCACTCCGCTCGTCGCCATGGCGACGAGGTAAGCGAAACACGGAAGGCCGCTCATTGCGGCCTTCCGTGTTACTCCTGGTCGCCGGAGGCGATCAGAAGAACGCATCCGGAGCGCCCTCTAGTGGGCTTTCATGCAGCCAACTTTCAGTTGGCTGCATGAAATAGTTTTTTTTTATATAAAAAAAAAAAAAAAACCTCCCGCAGCCTCCCTGGCGATCTTAATAGAACGCCAGGGAGGTTAAACTAAGAAAAAAAAATCCCTCTGGGGGATACTTACCTTGGGAGGGGGAAGCCTCTGATGAGGCTTCCCCCGTAACGGCAATCCAGCATTGGAAGCCCCCGACACCATAGCTGACAGGGAAGTCGGCTGTGGCGTAGGAATGCCTGCAATATTTACCTTTCTTGGCTCCAGCGCACTAGCGGCTTTACGGAAATAGCCAAAACCCGATTGGGTCCTCTCTACTGCACAGCAGAGTGGACCCGATCTGGCTCAACTATATCCACCGGAGCACAAGATGAGGGCCGCTACAATTATTTACCTCTCCAGCGTTCAGGGGCTTCCATTGCAGGATGCCAGGATGGAGGAGGACGGGGAAGCCTCGTTAGGATCAAGAGGTTTCCCCCTCCCATGGTAAGTATCCCCCAGAGGGTATTTTTTTTTACCCTTACAGATTTTCTTTAAAGAGAACCAGAGACGAAGCACCCTCATGTATTTTACCATATATATCAATGGGAACATGACAGTAAACACCTACTCTGCTCTTTGTTTCATTCTTCTCTGCTAAATCTGCCTTTTATCGGCTCTGATAAGAATCCCCGACTGAGCATTCAGTCTAGCTTTGCCCCAAATGATTATAGTTGAGTCGGTCTTTTGTGATGTCTTTTCAAGCCCAAGTCTGCCCCCTTGAGGCCTTTCCTGCTATGTATCCGCCTAGCAGGAAATCAGAGCAAGGAGGGGGCAGGCTTGGGCTTGAAAAGACATCACAGAAGACTGACTCAGCTATAATCAAAGGAGGCGTTTACTGTCATGTTCCCATTGATATATATGGTAAAATACGAGGGTGCTTCATCTCTGGTTCGCTTTAAAGGGACACTTAAAGGGGAACTTCAGCCTAAACAAACATGCTGTCATTAAGTTACATTAGTTATGTTAATTAGAATAGATAGGTAATATAATTTTTTACCCACACTGTTTTAAAAGAACAGGCAAATGTTTGTGATTCATGGGGGCTGCCATCTTTGTCATAGGGGCAGCCATCTTTTTGGTTGAAAGGAGGTGAAAAGGAGCAGGAGACACAGTTCCAACTGTCCTGTGTCCTGATAACCCCTCCCAGCTGCACACGCTAGGCTTCAAATGTCAAATTTAAAATGTAAAAAAAACAAATTTGCACCAAAACAGCAGAACGAGAGCAACAACATCAGCAATCCCATCATGCTTTGCACAGCATCAGGGGAAAAAAGCCCGGGCAGTTTTCTTCTGTGCAGCTAAAAATGAGGCTTGGATAAGAGAAACAAAGTTCTGATGCTGTGATACTGTTAAAGAAACACCAGGCCTTTTCAGTGCTGCTGAGTCGATTTTTAGTCCGGAGGTTCACTTGAAGTCAAACAAAAAAAATGAGTTTTACTCACCTGGGGCTTCCAATAGCCCCCTGCAGCTGTCCGGTGCCCTCGCCGTCTCCCTCCGATCCTCCTGGCCCCGCCGGCAGCCACTTCCTGTTTCGGTGACAGGAGCTGACAGGCTGGGGACGCGAGTGATTCTTCGCGTTCCTGGCCACAATAGCGCCATCTATGCTGCTATAGCATATATCATATACCATATAGCAGCATAGAGGGTGCTAATGTGTCTGGGAACGCGAAGAATCACTTGCGTCCCCAGCCTGTCAGCTCCTGTCACCGAAACAGGAAGTGGCTGCTGGCGGGGCCAGGAGGATCGGAGGGAGACAGTGAGGGCACCGGACAGCTGCAGGGGGCTATTGGAAGCCCTAGGTGAGTAAAATTCTTTTTTTTTTTTTTTACTTAAGTGTCCCTTAAAGTGATCCTTAAGCCAACTGAAAAAAATGAGATTTACTCACCTGGGGCTTACCTCAGCCCCCAGCAGCCGATCGGTGCCCTCGCAGCTCCGCTCCGATGTCCCAGGACCCGCCGGCGAGCACTTCCGGTTTGGCCGTCACCGGCCGACAGGCATGGGAACGCGAGTGATTGTTCGCGTTCCCAGCCTGTATATCGCCCCCTATGCTGCTATTGCGGCCAGGAGGCCGCAATAGCAGCATAGGGGGCGATATACAGGCTGGGAACGCGAACAATCACTCGCGTTCCCATGCCTGTCGGCCGGTGACGGCCAAACCGGAAGTGCTCGCCGGCGGGTCCAGAGGCATCGGAGCGGAGCTGCGAGGGCACCGATCGGCTGCTGGGGGCTGAGGTAAGCCCCAGGTGAGTAAATCTCATTTTTTTCAGTTGGCTTAAAGATCACTTTAAAGAAGATTGTAGTATATAGCAATGACAGTCTGTGGTTCAAGAAGTGACCAGTGTCAGGACTTTACAAGCAACTCATTTGACAACAGGTAAGTGCACTAGGTGGCACCCAACTAAAACAAAGCATTAAAAACAGCTTAGAAAATGGATGGTAAGTGTTGGCCTACCTCCACTTTTAGCCCAAAAAAGCATTTATTCAGCACGTCATGCGCTTTCACTAACTTCCTCTGGCTAATAAACAGCGCCAGAAGGCCAACTTCACTGTCCTTCATCCACACCTCATTATCACAAAACTGGAAGGAGTGGGATAGATATTCTCATTGATACTGAATGCTAACTTGATCACCACCCCCCAGTATATTTATTGTGCCGCTATCCAACTATAGATGTCCATCCTCACTCTGTTAAAGAGGACCTGAACTCTTGCACAGGACAGAAGGAAAACAAAGAAATGCACCCTGTATGTATTTAGAGAGTTTAGCCCTAGTCTAATTCCCCCCTCATTTGTGTCTAATCACAAGTTGTAATTTGATCTCTCCCGTGTCAGCTGACTGGCCCGGCAGATAAGCTTTTTAAAAAGCACAGGATGCTAATAGGTCTGCTTCCACGAAAGCAGGAAGTAGAAACAGTATAGATTTATTGTAGGATCTCACACAGCTGTAACAATGAAATGTTTTTCTTTAAAGGTTATTATGTTGCTGCTTATCTTTTGGGCTGGTTCACACGGTTGCTTTCCCGGTGTTTACCGCTGGCATTTAGGCGCAACGTTTTTGGGATCTACTGCCGTTCCAATCAAGTGACAAGCTTTTACAGCTTTCATGAAAGCCTGGCGGTAGATCCCGGCGATGCTTCTCATCTCGAAAGCAACATGTTGCTTTCAGAGGCGGTAAGCCCCAGAAAACAAGTGTAGGGACCCGAACCGCTAGCTTTGAAGGCTTCCCAAAAGCTAGCATCTAAACACCGGCGTTTGAACATGGCACCAAGCGAAAGCTCGGCAGAAGCCCGTGTGAGCCAGCCCTTCAGGTCCGCTTTCGAAAGCTTCAAATTGACCCATGCTCAGTGTCCTACTATTTAGAAGTAAGGTTTAATCCATGGTAAACAGAACAAAATTTAATTATGTCCATTTGTAAATGCAGCATGGAAGCCAATTTCCCAGCAGAAGCAGGCAGACACCATGCATGCAGTGTTACTGTAGGAGGATATAACCAGTGAGATGCAGTACAGGAGACTGATCCACCTTCTCATGCCTCCACAAGAGCAAATTTGACAATCATATGTTACCTTTTAAACTCAGATGTAAGACCATTTGATCATGGTCGATTTTTAATAGATTTTCCCTTGAAATTGATTAAAGGACAACTGAAATGAGAGGGATATACCGGTAAGTGAGAGGCTGCCATATTTATTTCTTTTTAAGCAATACCAGTTGCCTGGGTGCCCTGCTGATCGTGTGCCTTTAAAGTGGATCCAAGATGAAAAAAATAACTATAGCAATAAACGTGTCTATATATCTTAAAGGAATACTATCGATACCCAAGTGTTCTAAAATGACAATGTACAAATAATGTCTAAGTAGCTGTGTAAACATTTTCCTACTTTTCATGTTAAATATCAGAGGCAAAAACTGTAATTTATTGCGGGTAGGATTTAGCTATATTGGGACAGATCAATTGCAGAAGGGGTGTCTGCTTCAATGCACAGCCAGAGTTTCATATCAGACTACAGAAAGAAAATATCAAACTCTGAAAGCAAAAACAGTATGAAAAAGCTGTGAGAATTAGTTACATTTCCTCTGCTCTCTTCAGACAGGTCAGTCAGAAACCGAGCGCCCAACAGCTGCAGCTCCTGTGTCCTGTCTCTCTCTGTCACACACAGAGCTACACATAGAGTTAACTGATCAAGTGTGAGGGGAATTTCCCCTCTCCTCATGGCTCAGTCTGCCGTCAGTTTTGGCATCAGTAAACTTTGAAAGTATTTTTCTAACAGTAAACAAAGAAGTTGCTACTAAAATGTATGCACCAGTACTTAGCAGCACTTCCCAAACAATTCCTGTGTCAATTGAAAAAAATATGTGAATCGATAGTATTCCTTTAACTAAAGTTTAGATGGTTTACACAGTATATCCAGCTGCAAACAGAGTCAACAGTATATGATCATTTCTTCCTGTGATACAGTGAGTGCGGCCATGTTTTGTTTGTCACCATCACACACAGGCAAAGATGCTCTGCATCTCCACCCCTCAGCCTGTGAACTCTACTCCCTTGCATCTGAAATCAGTGTGCAGAGTATATAGTACAGTTGCCCCCCAGTATAGTTTCCCCAGTCAGTTGGCCAGCCCAGTCAGTCCACAGTAGTTGGCCCCAGTGGGGGGGCGTCTTATCTTCCGCGGCTGCTTTTCCTGTAACTGTCTCCCTGTCCCTTTGCTACACAGACTAGGAAGACTGCCTGTATGCGCACTGATAGGCAACCCGCTGTCCTGTCATAGCGGCACAGCGGGTCGCTCTGACTGTGACATGCGGTCTGAGTAGCGGAGGCAGAGGGAAACCATTACAAGATAATCGGCCGCCCACCTAGATGCAAGTGTGCACTGCCCATGGCCCCCTCCTCGCACCCCGGCTTCTTGCCTCTGCTCCAGCTCCACTGTCCACCTTCACCAATCAGCACACAGTGGGGCAGGCAAATGTAAATTAGATGTTCCTCCTCGCCAGGCTCAGCTCCCTTGATTAACTGCAGCATGGGACTAAATGCCGAGGAGTTGGGGGCGGGGTTCCTATAGTTTTAGTTATAATCTGTTAGTGTATTAAAATTAAGCATTTGGGGGGGGGGGGGGGGGAAGAATGCCCCAGAAACTATATGCAAGGAGCACAAAAATGAAGAATGTAAAAGTTTATCTCGGATCTACTTTAACACTTTTAGTCATAGACACTGCAACAGATCAGGTGTGTCTGACATTATTTTCAGATTTGAAAAGATTAGCTACATGCTTGTTTCTGGTGAGAGTCAGACACTACTCCAGCAAAATAGATCAGCAGGGCTGCCAGGCAACTGGTATTGTTTAAAAGGAAATAAACATGGCAGCCTCCATATCTCTCACTTTAGTTGTCCTATAAAAATCTACAATACGAGGCCCCCCTCCCTCCACTACCCTTAGGCCCCCTAAAGAGTATTAGCACAGTGGAGTACTTACCTCTCCAGCCACCACGCTCCTTCCTGTGTGCTTCTGTCATCACTGGCTCACAGGCAACGGGAGATGTCAGGAGCCAGCTAGACCGGTGAGTGAGAGTGTGCTCTGCTATTACTTTGTAGGGACCCCAGGGGAGCAGTAAAACTGGGGGGAGGACATCGGCTTAAGGCACCCCCCTCCCTCCAACTACAAAATGAACTGTCCTGTCCAATCTGTGATGTTGATCGATTTTGTCTGGAAATAAGGGTTGGGCAGCATGTTGTGGCACCAATCTTCTGCAAATTTAATCAGTGATTGAAGCTGCCACGAAAAAAAAAAAAAAATCAGTGTATTGGCACCAAAACTTTTCCTTTCCTCCAGGTTATAAAAATAATCTGTCTGGCCATCTAATAGCACAGGAGTGGAGAAATGAACATTGAATTCAGGTGCTGGTCAATTCAATCTAGGAGCCAGCAAGAAATGTTGGTGCTAGTCTACTTTAGGGTACCCAGCAGGGATGCTCATAGGTGACAGTTCTCCAATCACAGCACCCTCTTACAGCACAAAGCATTGTGATTGGCCAAATAGTTTGGGCCCTGGTTTACTACAACCACCTGGAAACCTAGCAGTTCGGGAGAGTGCCGTCCACCCAATCACGTTAACTGAATCTCCCAATGAGGTTTCCTGCTGGGTCCCCTAAAGTAGACTAGTGCCAACATTTTTAGGAGCTGGCACCAATTACAAAAAAAAAAAAAAAAAAAAAAGCCTTCATTAAGCCTACCATACACTGGCAGACTTTCACCCCGACTGATTCCTCACTGATCGACAGAGAGGGATCTATTACTGCCACACACTGCACATCAATTTTTAATATATATTTCATTATGAAATATATCAACACTCCATAGTACGCTGCTCCCACGATTCCGAACCCTGGCGATACTAATGGAGGACTAATCAGTCAACCCCAGAAATCAGGATTCTTATGGAACCCACATTTTCTAAACACTTGTTACAGGTCTTTGACCATAAAAAGAGTAAAGCCGAAAAGATCAGCATTATAGTCATGAAGATGGCAGCATTTATATTCCTAACTATAGCATGGACCGGTGTCCACTTGGATAGTGGAGATTGCACATCACCACACAGGCAGCTAACTGGGGTTGCAAAGGTTAATGCTGCTGATGGGCATTATGAGGTTAATGTATGACCTGCATGACTTTGCACATGCTCAGTAGCATTTGTATGCTATTTTGTCGGGTATGCTAAAATGTTGGAACACCGGAGTACAGAGAAGATAAAAATACTACTTAGTATAACTGGCAGTGATCAGCGTCCTGATTTACTGTAAGCGCCCCTTGCAGTTGTAAACTGCATTAATACTAAAGGCACATTGCTGTACTTTGTTGCAGGCGTCTCCTTTTCCTACAAACAGAACGCAGCAGATGGGAGCTCAGGCAGGAGACCAAAGCGAGCTGAGCTCTGTTGACCACCAGTCTACAGTCCCAGTAATGCTCTGCATTCTGGATCTTGTAGTTTTCCCTGCTAGAGAGCTAGCTGAAAAGTCTCCCAACTCCCCGCATCCCAGAGCCTCAGCACTGACCTTACCCTCCACGCGGCTCACGTGCTCTGCGGAAATAGAGGAATTACCAAAGAAGAGACGGAACTTCCTTCTTCCACGGACCGCTCTGCTGCCACCTGCTGACTGAACACATTCATTACAAGATATTGGCTGGGTATAGCTCACATACAATATAAAATAGAAACCAGGTTCACACTGTAACAAAAGTGGATTGCAGCACAATCTGCAATTAAAGTGAACATGAATTATGGAAACTAAACTTCAGGTTAGTAACTTACCTAAATGGTGCAATATGGTCCATTCCGCCCAGGGCCGGTGGCGGTGCTACCATAGAGGCAAAGGGGGCAATTGCCCCAGGGCCCCAGAGCATGTATGGGCCCCCAAGGTGTCCCTCCCCCATCTTAACTGTTGCTTCCCAGGGCCTGTGCAGAGTGTTTGGCAGAGTAGAGCCTCACCTGTGCTGGCAGGCAGGTCAGACACTACACTGACATAGACTCTGCAGAGGCCCCAGGCAGCACAGTTAAGTTGGGAGGTGATTGGGAGGGATGGTCAGCAGCCGGTTCAGGGGCCCAGGAGGGAAATTAGGCTGCAACAAAGAACCCCCAATGCTACTTTTTGGTCAAGGGGTGTCTATTGGGGGGGGGGGGGGGGGCCTGGGCTAATTTCGCCCTGAAGCCCCATTATTACTTGAAACAGCCCTGATTCCGCCATTTAAACGCAATCCCCCATTATTGTTATTATTAAATTATAAAGCGCTGTGCAAAGTACGAAACAAACATAGTACAGCAAATGGCATACACCAATGTACAAAATACAGATAAGTAACATGATAAATAAAAACGAATGTGGCCGTGTGTGGGGAAGAGGGGGGACAAGAGGTGGGGTAGTATACGATATTCATTCCCAGAGGCAGTGTGTTTTTAGGTTATCTAGTAAGGGGTACAACTTGGCCAGAGGTCAAAGTGGGAATGGACTAATGTAGAGCATATGCTTGTCAGATAAAGTGAGTTTTGTTTTTTAAGTTTCTTTTTATTGATTTTTGCAAGTAACAAAATAAACAAACTTGATTCCCAACACACGCAGCTGTAGTATTAAGAACAAACAAGAAGGAGCATTTAAAGGTAACAGGTTGGAGATTGACGGATTTCAATCTCAGGACATCCGTCAATCCGTCTAGAGATCAGATTGAGGTATACCCTACAAAATCATATATAAAGCCTGTGTATGGGACAGTACTTTGTTTCTGATCCATTTTTGAAACATGCCTGAAGAAGAAACTTGAAGCTTCAACAGCTTGCAAAGAAATCTTGTTCAGTTAGTCATTAAAGAAAACCTGTAACTACAAAAAGTTCCCCTGGGGGGGTACTCACCTCAGGTGGGGGAAGCCTCCGCATCCTATTGAGGCTTCCTGTCCTCTTGTGTCCCACGGCGGTCTCACTGTGCCCCTCCGAACAGCGGGGATGTAAATATTTACCTTCCCGGCTCCAGCAGTATCGGCTCTCCGCTCAGAGATAAGCGGAAATAGCCGATCGTTGTCTGGCCGCTCTACTGCGCAGGCCCAAGTCTCCTGCGCCTGTGTAGTATAGCGGACACGACAGAGATCGGCTATTTCCGCCTATCTCCGAGCGGAGAGCCGCAACAGCGCCCTCGCTGGAGCCAGGGAAGGTAAACATATCAAGCCTTCTCAGACTTGTAGAGCCAGGATTGCAGGACGCTTCGGTGGAGCCAGATCTGGATTCCCTGCAGCTACAGGGTTGGAGGAAGTCTCATTGGGACCCTGAGGCTTCCCCCTCCTGAGGTGAGTACCCACAGGGGAACTTTTTTTTTGTTACACAGAATCTCTTTAAAGGATTCTCTCCATGACTAATACCGGACCACATGCAAATGACGGATGTGTAGTGGATGGGGATTCCAGATGAGGGGTGAAGCATGTGAGAAATCTTGTATACGTGAATGCGAGGAGGTGATTCTAGAGGAGGACATAAGTAAGAGATGTGCAAATATAAGGTTGCAATTGGGTTTGTATCTGGAAATTAGTGAGGAGATGTACAGGGGAGAGAGATTGTGGAGAGCTTTGTAGGTTAGGGTTCAGGGCTCGTTTCCACTCGAGCGAATCTGCATGCGTTTCCTGCATGCAGATTCGCTCAACCAATACAAGTGGATGGCGCTGTTTCCACTTGTCAGGAATTCTGTGCGGCTCGCTCTGCAGAAAAAATCTGCACAGCAGAGCCGTCAGAATTCGCACGCCGCACACCCGCACGCGAATCGTCTGTCATGTAACTAAATAGGAAAACCGCAAGCACTTGAGTCTTGCGGTTTTCCCGGCGTTTCCGCGTGCGATTTCGGTTAAAAACCCATGTCAATGCTTGCCGGCATTGACATGGTTAAAATCGCGTCGTTAAAACCGCCGGCGATTCCGCGTGAAAAACCGCATGGAAACGTCAACGAATCCGCAACCGCATGCGGATTCGTTGACGCGGTTTCCGCGAGCAAATCGCGCCGCTCAAGTGGAAACGTACCCTCAAAGTTTGAAATGTCTCTGGCAGCCAATGAAGAGTTCGACAGAGAGAAGCAGCAGAGGAGAAGCGAGAAGCGAGATGAATGAGACAAGCAGCTAGAGTGGTGCCAGTCTGCAGTGGCGTAGCTAAGGAGCTATGAGGCCCAGTGCAAGGTTTACATAGTCCCCCCCCCCCAAGCGCTCTATACATAACAATTGATATGGTGCACCAAAACCTGCCAAGGACAACCACAGTGTCAGGAGTGCAAGAAGAGGATGGGGAGCAGTTTGTTAATGATTACTACTAATAAAAGCACCTATAGAAATGACTATTACCAGCATAGGACCAATAGAAAGCTAATACTGTGGTTGAGGGTGGGCCCCTCTGGCCCAAGGGCCCTGATGCGGTCGCTACATCTGCACCCTCTGTTGCTACGCCACTGCCAGTCTGTTAGTTGGCAGTCCAAAAAGCAGTATAGAGTATTACCTCCAGACCTGATACTTTCGTACGATAAGGGGCTCCTGTTCTCTTTGTGTTTTTTCCCTGTTTTCCACTAGAAAGTCCTCAGACTCTTTTTGGATACCATCCTCCCTTATTATTGTGAGCAGTACCATAACAGGGGGCATTATATTTGGGGGGGGGCACTATAATGGGGCACCAGTATGGAAAGCTTTATTATAGTACCATAACAGGGGCATCATATTGGGGTGCACGATGATGGGGTACCACTATGGAAGCATTACTATGCGGAGTACTATAACAGGCATTAAATTGGGGAGCACTATATTGGAGTACCACTATGGAAGCATTACTATGGGGAGCACCATAACAGGGGAATTATATTGGGGAGCACTATAATGGGGTACCAGTATGGAAGCATTACTATGGGGAGCACCATAACAGGGGAATTATATTGGGGAGCACTATAATGGGGTACCAGTATGGAAGCATTACTATGGGGAGCACCATAACAGGGGAATTATATTGGGGAGCACTATAATGGGGTACCAGTATGGAAGCATTACTATGGGGAGCACCATAACAGGGGAATTATATTGGGGAGCACTATAATGGGGTACCAGTATGGAAGCATTACTATGAGGAGCACCATAACAGGGGAATTATATTGGGGAGCACTATAATGGGGTACCAGTATGGAAGCATTACTATGGGGAGCACCATAACAGGGGAATTATATTGGGGAGCACTATAATGGGGTACCAGTATGGAAGCATTACTATGGGGAGCACCATAACAGGGGAATTATATTGGGGAGCACTATAATGGGGTACCAGTATGGAAGCATTACTATGGGGAGCACCATAACAGGGGAATTATATTGGGGAGCACTATAATGGGGTACCAGTATGGAAGCATTACTATGGGGAGCACCATAACAGGGGAATTATATTGGGGAGCACTATAATGGGGTACCAGTATGGAAGCATTACTATGGGGAGCACCATAACAGGGGAATTATATTGGGGAGCACTATAATGGGGTACCAGTATGGAAGCATTACTATGGGGAGCACCATAACAGGGGAATTATATTGGGGAGCACTATAATGGGGTACCAGTATGGAAGCATTACTATGGGGAGCACCATAACAGGGGAATTATATTGGGGAGCACTATAATGGGGTACCAGTATGGAAAGTATTTTGGGGGATTACCATAATAAAGGCATGATATTGGGGAGCACTACAACTGAGGCACTATAATGGGGGAGTTACCATGGAGAGCTCTAAAATGAATTATAATGAAACTATAGGACAACTATCGCGGAAAAGTGTAAAATTTGAAATACATGTAAAAGGATACAAATAAGAAGTATATTTCTTCCAGAGTAACATGAGCCATAAATTACTTTTCTCCTATATAGTAGATAGTAGAATTCTGACAGAACCAACAGGTTTTGGACCAGCTCATCATCTCCTCATGGGGAATTCTTAGCATGGCATTTATTCTTTGTAAAGACACTCCCTGAAAAGGATTTATACCAACATGTTACCCGGCCTCCCTGCTTGCTGCACACTATTCTGACAGTTGGACTAAGCAACTGCCATTCACTAAGTGCTTTTGAAACCAAAGAAAACCCCCTGAGGAGCTGAGGTGGTCCAAAACCTGTCGGTAATGTCAGATTTCTACTACCTACTGTAAGTCACAGCAACATATATGAAAAGTAATTTATAGCACATGGGTTTCTGTTTTGTATATTTTTACATGTACATTAACCTATGCCGATTTGCATAATTTTTTTTTTTGTACACGCAGCTAGCACTTTGCTAGCTGCATGTACTGCCCGATCGCCGCCGCTCTCCGCCGATTCACAGCTATCCGCCACGCCGCCCCCCCTCCCCAGACCCCATGCGCTGCCTGGCCAATCAGTGCCAGGCAGCGATGAGGGGTGGATCGGGACTCCCTTTGACGTCACGACGTCGGTGACGTCATCCCGCCCGTCGCCATAGCGACGGGGGAAGCCCTAATGGAAATCCCGTTCAGAACGGGATTTCCGGACGGGCTTGATCGCCGGAGGCGATCGAAGAGGGTGGGGGGATGCCGCTGCACAGCGGCTGTCATGTAGTTAGCGCTAGGCTAGCTACATGATTTAAAAAAAAAAAATAGTGCTGCGCTGCCCCCTGGTGGTTTTAATTGACCGCCAGGATGGTTAATAGTGGCCCTTTAAGGGAAACCTTGTACAGAATAGGCACCATGTTGGTCTGTCACAACCAAAATTACCTGCTGGAGATAGTATATTGCTGCTTGGTGACCTATGCTGGGCATACACGGTTAGTTTTTTATTATCAATCGAGCCGCTGATGGCACCATTGATAATATCCGACTTGTCCGATGACCCGCCGGATCGATTCCACGCTTGATACCGGCGGGTAGGACAAAAGAAAAAAACGAAGCGCAGATAAGGAAGCCGGCCACGGGAATCGATCCGGCCGCGCGCGGGGACGTGCCGCAATCTATCGTGCGGCTCGATACACGGTACAAAACGTACCGTGTATCACCCGTATTAAGCACATATTTTTTTTATGACATAATTGCAGAGGCTGGTCGCATACATTTTTTGATGTTTATATATCTACTGCGCTCTCACGACCAAATAACTTTCTAAAAGGAGAATAAACTGTACATCGCGTAATACGGTTTGGACAAGCACTCTAATCCAAAATCCCTGTGCAGTGTGAACCAAGTGTCGTCACTCGTGAATAAAACAACCAAACACTCCTCAATCACGGAGGCTCACTAGATTGTAGCCACCTCGCTTTACAGGTGGATCCCCGCCCGGAGCCAGTACTCCTGCCGCAATTACGCAACAGAGGTAGCGGCGGTACGTGGAAGTAAGCTGGACTAGCGTGGGATTTCGGTGAGCGGGACGCCACCCAATAACCAACCGAGAGCGATCTTAGGCCCTGGGAATACCGCTGTGATATGCTATCTACCCTCTGGGATCTTGTAAGTGTATAGTAGCGCGAGAAGCGTTGATGTTGGCAGATATTTGTACTTCATGCTGCACAATGAAAAGTTTTTATATGTTTTATTCAAGTTTTATGGAAGATTAAACGATAACTATACTGGAACCTGGTATGATTCACTGATGCTCCATGGTGAAGCATAGTGTAAAGCCTGAGACCCACCTGTAAAGTGAGGTGGCTACATTCTGGGGAGCCTCCCTGATTGAGGGGTGTTTGGTTGTTTTATTCACGAGTGACGGCACCTGGTTCACACTGCACGGGGATTTTGGATTAGAGTGCTTGTGCAAACAGTTTTACGCAATGTACAGTTTTTTTCTCCTTTAAGGAAGTTATTTGATCGTGAGAGCGCAGTGGATATATAAACATCAAAAATTGCCTTGACTTGGAAAAATACCCCACAGCGAACTCATACTAATTGTAATTGTTCTAAGGACTTGTTTTTATTGCTTTGCGTGTAAGGTGGCGCAGCCTGATATAAAACTTAGTGGTCGCATACATCGCTGCTAGGTAGGCACCAACAAACATTAAGCTGGTCAAATGGTCATGAGTCTAAGTAATATCTGAAATATTATTATATCTTTTATTTGTAAGCGCCAACATATTACACAGCTCCAAACAATAAATAGGGATGACAAGTACATGCCATGACATTGGAGGATGAGAGGTCCCTGCCCAATCCGATTACAAATTTGCTAAAATAAAATGACATGAGGTCACTTCCCTTCTATATTTGTTGCCGTTAGTTATATCAAAGACTTAACACTTCATACTAGTCAGCAGCTAAGATAAGGCACACGGCCCACACACAGATGACGCCCACACCTCGCAGTAAACGTGTCCTGGCAATGGGTTTGCATTGCCTGAATTCTGGCACCCAACTGAGGGGTGGGACATGATGGGTCTCTGCGTGCCCATTCCCACCAGTCAGGCCTCATCCTGCAACTCAAGCATATCGCTCTATATGTAGTGTATGATTCCCTCCTTAACCTGACCAAAATTGAACACTTTATGAAAAAAGAAAGACCTGCTTACGTGAGCCTATACTGGCCACCATCAAACATCTGTAGAACAACTTTATTTACAGTCAACTGCTTGCGGCAACCAATGGAAGGCAGCTATAATATGTAGTGATAACAAAGTATGTTGCCAGGACACACTGTTGAAGTGAAACAAATAATGCCTTTACTAGTGAATATGTCCAACATCAGACAATATAATGGTCTGGGCCTGCTTATCAGGGCATGGTGACCAATGTCTTAAAGGACCACTAAAGAGAGAGGGATATGGTGGCTGCCCCCTGTATGTCCCTCTGTGCCTCCCTCTGTTCCACTTTGTGACTCCTTCTGTCCCTTGTGCTACCTCTGCCCCCAGTGCATCCCTCTGTGCCTTCTTCTGCCCTCCTTTGTGCCTTCTTATGTCGCCCGGTGTTTCCTTCGGACCCCCTGTTCCTCCTTCTGTCCCCATGTGCCTACTTCTGTCCCTCATTGGGCCTTATTTTGTTCCCTATTGTGCCTCCTTCTGTCCCCCTTTGTGCGTCTTTCTCTCCCCCTTTGTGTCTTCTTCTGTCTCCCTGTGCTTCCTTCGGAACCCCCTTCTCCTCCTTCTGTCCCCATGCGCCTCCTTCTAACTGTGTGCCTCCTGCTGTCCCCCTGTGCCTCCTTCTGTCCCCCATAGTGCCTTCTTCTGTCCCCCGTTGTGCCTCCTTCTGTCCCTCATTGTGTCTCCTTCTGTCCCCCATAGTGCCTCCTTCTGTCCCCCACTGTGCCTTCTTCTGTCTCCCATTGTATCTCCTTCTGTTTCCCTTTCTGTGTCCTTCTCTCCCCCTTTGTTCCTCCTTCAGTCCTCCTTTTCGACTCATTTTGGCTCCTGTGCCTCCTTCTGTCACCATGTGCCTCTTTCTGCCTCCTTGTGCCTCCTTCAGTCCCCTTGTGCTATTTCTGGCCTCCGTGCACCCTTCTGTCCTACTGTACCTCTTTCTGTCCCCCTGTAACGATCGGTGTCAGCACACAGAGAGAATCTGATTATTGGTGATCTGCAGTATCACCAAGAATACAGATATATACCTGATTATTGATGATCTGCAGAATCACCAATAATACAAGTATAACTAACCTCTGGACACCTGATAAAGTGTAAGTGTTTGGTGCAACAGTATATGAGCCTGGACCACCTGAGGAGCAGGTGACCCTAGACCGTATAACAAGTATCTCCTAGACAGGATTGGAGATAACCAGAGAGCCAATGATTCCCTGAACTGCTGGGAGTCAGACTCTACTGCAGTCAAAGGACTCCTATGAGATAGAGTCCCTGACTGGAATGCAGAAGGGTCCCTCTGAGGGACAGGGAGTCCCTGCAGCTACTGGACACCCCACCGGGGGGGTGACACAGGTAGAAGGGTCGGCCAGGCCGGGTCGGCAACACACAAGCAGATAAGGTACAGAGACAGAAGGCTGATTCGGTAACCAGGGACAGGCAGGGTTGGCAACAGGTAATCAGATGTGCATAGGTACCGAATCAGAGAGCAGGAGAAGAGTCAAGAGAGCAATAGGTCATAACAGATATCAAACAGAAGCCTAGTCTAGAGTGTGAGGTCCGTGGTCTCAACACCCAGGAACTAGTCTAAAGGATAACACAGCAATGACACAGTATCCCTAATCTTGGGTGTGAGGTCCGTGGTCTCAACACCCTGGAACTGGTCTAAAGTATAACACAATAATAACGCAGTATCTCTGAGCTTGGGTGTGAGGTCCGTGGTCTCAACACCCTGGAACTGGTCTAAAGTATAACACAATAATAACACAGTATCCCTAAGCTTGGGTGTGAGGTCCGTGGTCTCAACACCCTGGAACTGGTCTAAAGTATAACACAATAATAACACAGTAATCTGGCTAAGTGTGAATTCCCAGGTCCACCTGGCTCCAACACACTATGGGATCTGACTATGGTCTGAGTGCCAACACATAAGCATTCGCAACGGCAGACAACCAGCAACTGAGAGGCAAGATGTATATATAGCAGAGCGCTCCTCCGCACCGCCCAGTCCATTCAGCCAATCACCTACTGCGCTGGGATCAGCTGATCATCCTGATCAGCTGATCCCTCTCCTATTGGCATATAGGGCCTGCCTGTTAGCGTGCGCGTGCGCGCGCGTAGCTCTCCATCTGTGTGCACTACTAGGCTCAGACAAACCAGACGCATGCTGCTGCGGAGAAACCGCCGGTCTGAACGCGGAACCAGCCGCCTCGCTGTCAGACCGCGCTGCGCTGTCTCCGCAATCCATTACACCCCCTTTGAGCCTGCTTCTGCATCCCTTTGTGCCTCCCTCTGTCCTCCTTGTATTGTTTTGAGCTACAATCTGCCCCTGTCCCCTTCCTGCAGTCCTTCAGCCCCATGTGTAAATGCAGAGTATATAGCGCAGTAGAAGCTGTGCTCGGAACTCCGCCCTGGAGTTTAACACTTTGACTGTGTGACCATCCTGTCCATCTCCTGCTCCCTCTCGTGCTGGCATCTCACTCGCCTAATGTCGCGTGTAACCATGCTACATGCAGTAAGAGATTATATAGGAGAGAACAGAGGAGCCAAAAGGATAAAAGGGGTTTTAAAGGAGCTTAAAAGCCAAAAATTTGGTAATTAGAGGAGGCAGTGGTGGACTTACCTCCTCCAAGCAGACATAACACGACTGTACATTCAGTCTATTTATTAACGAACTCCAGAAAAACAAAGCAACACGTTTCACGGGTCAGCGCCCGCTTTCTCAGGCAATAGAAAAAGGAGTTACAGCTGCAAATGACAGAGATCAGAGAGTATATTGTTTCTGCTATGATACATCCTACATTTAAAACTTCAATCAATGAGTGACAAACATGTGCAACATAATATGGTACATTGGCAGTAAAGGTACAGTATTTTGTATTATAGAATTATTATGTTGGTGGGTTGTGTTGGTGGGGGGGGGGGGGAGAGGTCAAGGGAAAGGTGTGTATCAGGAGGAGGGAGTGGGGGGGGGGGGGAGGAAGGGGTTTATCTATTGTGGCCATGGGACATGCAAGTTACAGAGCAAGTAGCAAGAGAGGTGACTGTAGATCAAAGATAGTAAGAAGAGTGAGAATGGCAGCAAAACAAACGAAACAGTAGCAGCAAAACATACCCCAGTATGGGGTTAAAAAATACGGATGGCAGCAGTAAAGTACCTTTACTGCTGCCATCCGTATTTTTTAACCCCATACTGGGGTATGTTTTGCTGCCACTGTTTCGTTTGTTTTGCTGCCATTCTCACTCTTCTTACTCCAGCTGTCCCCCTTTGTACCTCTTTCTGCTTCCTTGTGCCTCCTTCAGTCCCTATGTACCACCTCTGCCCCCCCCCCCCCCCCCCCCCCGTGTGTCTCTCTGTGCTTCTCTCTGTCTCCTTTTGTGACTCCTTCTGTTAACTATGCCTCCTTCTCTGCTCATGTGCTACCTCTGCTCTCCTGTGCATCCCTATGTCCCACTGTGCCTCTTTCTGTCCCCCTGTGTGTCTCTCCTTGCCTCCCTCTGTCCCCCTTTGTAACTACTTCTGTCAACTGTGCCTCGTTAATTCAACTGTGCCTCCCTCTGTCTCCTTGTGCCTTCTTCTGTCTTCTTGTGCTACCTCTGCCCCCTGTGCATCCCTATGTCCCACTGTGCCTCCTTCCATCCCCCTTTAAGCCTCCTTATTCCCCCTTTGTGCATCCTTCTCTCCCCCTGTGCCTCCTCCTGTATCCCTGTGCCTCCTCTCGTCCCCCTATTCTTCTTTTGATCCCCATGTTCATCCTTCTGTCCCCCTGCACCTCATTCTGCTTCCTGGACTTGAGGCATTCACATGGGGCCCTACTCCCATCACTGCATTAGCTCTTTTTTGCTGTAGTTATGTTGTGTATTGGGGCTGGATGTTTGAAATCTACACCCTGGCAGGAACAACAAATCCTAAATATGGCGATGATTTAAATCATCAAGGAAACAGGGCGTAGACTTCAAACATGAAGGAGGTAACAAAATAATAATAACATTTAAAAGGGGGTTAGTGGTGGACTTACATTCGGATAAAAGACACTGTGGGTCTGTTACTCCAATTATGATACGTTTTGCAGTCAAAAGCTTACCTGCTTCTTCAGGCAAAAGTAATTTATGTTTATTGAGCCTAGCTTGTCTACTATGTTTATTAAACCTAGCTTGTTCACCATATTTATTGAGCCTAACTTGTGTACTATGTTTATTGAGCCTAGCTTGTCTACCATGTTTATTGAGCCTAGCTTGTCTACCATGTTTATTGAGCCTAGCTTGTCTACCATGTTTATTGAGCCTATCTTGTCTACCATGTTTATTGAGCCTAGCTTGTCTACCATGTTTACTGAGCCTAGCTTGTCTACCATGTTTATTGAGCCTAGCTTGTCTACCATGTTTATTGAGCCTAGCTTGTCTACCATGTTTATTGAGCCTAGCTTGTCTACCATGTATATTGAGCCTAGCTTGTCTACCATATTTATTGAGCCTAGCTTGTCTACCATGTATATTGAGCCTAGCTTGTCTACCATATTTATTGAGCCTAGCTTGTCTACCATGTATATTGAGCCTAGCTTGTCTACCATATTTATTGAGCCTAGCTTGTCTACCATGTATATTGAGCCTAGCTTGTCTACCATATTTATTGAGCCTGGCTTATCTACCATGTTTATTGAGCCTGGTATACCTACCATGTTTATGGAATGGGGACTCAATGAGACCATTGCTTACAAGATTCGTGGTTTACAGTAAACCTTCATTACAATTGTCTGCACTAAATAAAGTATAGCACACACTATTTTTCTCCATACTGTATTATCAGCAATCTGTGCAACGTGAGCAGCAACATAGGGCTAGAAGAGGATCTGGGAAGCCTGGGGACCATCCAGAGGCTTCTCACTACTGTAAGTACACAATAGTTAAAGTGCAACCAAAGCTTGTGCACAAAATGAGATACTTACCTAAATAGAGGGAAACCTTAGGATCCTATTGAGGGGGTCCCTCAGTTAAGTGCAGCCCCTTGGAAGATCAGCTTTGGCTCAGGATCACTTTGAAGAGTGAATCCTCCTCCTTCTGAAAATGACTATTAAAGGACACCCAAAGCGAAAATAAACTAATGAAACAAATGATTGTATCTATCTGACTTCTCCTAAAAATGACCGTTTAAGATATTCCACAGTTTTATTTTATGTTTAAATCTACTTTTTAAGTTTTAACTGTTTTATTGTTTTTGCTCAATGTCACATTCATTGAAGTATGCCAGAGCTAAAATCTACGAACTATTGATCCTTGTTATCTCTTTCCTGCTCTCAGAAGCAATTTTCTGCTGGGAAAGTGTTTTATAGTTGGAATTTCTTATCAGTGAGGGTCACACTTTAGTCACTTCCTGTCTGAGTCAGGACTGAGTCAGCCACTTACATACCTAATATTTAACTCTTTCAGGCAGAGAAAGAAAAAAAGGAACACAGCATAGTTATTAGTGTGCTTGGCACTGTACATACTCATGTCTATCTCATCATTTCATGCGTCACTTTGGGTATCCTTTAAAGAAAACCTGAAGTGAGAGTTAGTGGTGCTTGCAATGAGTCAACTATGTTTACGCGAAATTTTGGATAATTTTTTGCTTTTACGCATTGCGTAATTGCAATTACGGTATGTACAGCATACTACATTTGTGGATTGTAATTATGCCTGTAATTACGTGTAATTTTATGCGTAAACACTTAAAAAAATTTACATTCATTTGACAGTGTTCTGTGCATGTGCAGCTATTAGTTAAATATTCAATGCGATAAAAATTTCGTATGGACGCTTAATTAACGCAAACAAAACTTTGGATGAACTACGCTAACATGCGTAATTACAGTTAGTGATTACGTTTCCATGAAAATTTCTTTACGTGCAATCCACAAATTTCCCATTACGATTACGAAGCGTAATTGCGAATTACAATGCATAATTACGCATAGGCGTAATTTCTGCCCACCACTAGTGAGAAGTATATGTGGCTGCCATATTTGTTTCCTTTTAAACAATACCACTTGCTGGGCAGTTCTGCATCAGTAGTGGCTGAATCACACACCTGAAACAAGCACGCAGCTAATGTTGTCAGATGATCAGGCAGAGGATCATCAGGACAGCCAGGCAAATGGTTTTGGTTAAAGGGAAATAAATATGGCAGCCTCCATATCCCTCCCAGCTAAGGTTCCCTTTAAGTCAAATGCTGCCTTTCAAGCTAAAGCTACTTCCCTTTCCTCTTCACCATTCCCACTTGCTTACTGGCTAACTGGAGCCCGGTGCACCAGAGTCGGGACAAAGCCCTCTAGCACCCAAGGCTGAGACACCAAAGTGCACCCTCCATTCCTCACACCCCAGCCGTCACACCCTGATTGCTATTAGACTAAGTGGCATCCCAGGGCCCCCGAACACCTTAAGCTCTAGTTATCTGGCTTGCAGTCGTTGCCATTTATCCCCTTTTATTATTTCTCTCTGCTTCAAACACAATAGGGGAATGATAGCTGAGTGAGTTGTGCGCCCCCTCCTACACTGCGCCCCAAGGCTGGAGCCTCTCTTGCCTCTGCCTCAGTCCGGCCCTGCGGTGCATAGTCAAGTTTTTGTTTTAAGTTGATCTTTGGGACCTACTACTTTCTTGTAACTTCACCATCTCTGAAGTGTACATTGCTAGCGAGGCCGGATTTATACTTTTTTGTGCCCCTAGGCCAATTATGTTGTTGCATCTCTTTTATGTGCAGCAGGGCCCCTCCCATTTCATGCACAGCCCCTCTTCCATGTGTATCATCCATGTACTGCAGCCCCTCTCTATCATGTACAGCTCCCTTGGGCATCAGTTTCCCTTTTCCATGTGTTGCTCCCCATTTCAGCCTCCTCTTTCATATGTAGCAACCCCTCTTTCATGTTCAGGTGCTCCATTGAGCTGCAGCAGCCCAAGGCCCGGACCGTTGTAGAATTTTCAGAAATCCGGCCGTGATTGCTAGTAACCTCCTACCTCCATTATGTAATTACACGTTGTGTGAACCTGTTTTGACAAGCGTGTTTCTAGTAATCATTTCTCTGTTTCTCTCTGTCACAGCGGCAGCGCATCATATTCCCATGTCACCCACCCTACTTCTGTTAATATTACAACATTTTCATGTTTTGAAAACAGAATTTACAATGTGATGTTTTCCCAATGACCTCAGCAAAGGTTAATAGTTTATGTTGTATGTTATTTTACTCTCTTGTGTTTTCATGGAAGTAATAAGAGGAAATAGTATCAGTGTTTGTGTTATCGAGTCCCAATAAATCATATGTTCTCAACTATTTACATAGCAAGGGATTGCTTCACCACTTATATAGTGGATAGTTTTGATCAACTGGTAGATATTCACTTTCACTCGAGTAATGGATAGCAGCAATGTCTTCTTTTGATTTAAGAAAAAGCATTTATTAAAGTGGACCTGAACTCTTGCACAGGACAGAAGGAGAACATAGAAAAATGTACCCTGTCTGTATTTAGAGAGTTTAGCCTGTCGAATCCCCCCTCATTTGTGTCTAATCACAAATTGTAATTTGATCTTTCCCCTGTGTCACCTGACTGCCACGGCTATATCTGCTTCCATGAAAGTAAGTAGTAGAGACACTGCAGATTTATTGTAGGATGTGTATCAGCTGTAACAAGGAAATGTTTTTCTGTAAAGGTTATTATGCTGTTGCTTATCTTTTAGAGCAGAGAGAAAGTTCTAAGTTCAGGTCCGCTCTAAATAAATATCATGGCCCGTAAATACTTTTGGTTTTAATGGATGTGATGATAGAGTTTTGAATAGAAGACAACCTTTGATTTAGCCATTACATTAGATAATTTACACTCACATAGCACTTTAATTACACTATGTTAATACTGTGAAGGCTCTGCCTCAACCCTCTATTAGCCTCAGTTCTTTATCCTCCTCCTCATTCGTTCAGTCAACTCCGACTTTTTGTGACCATATGTACTTTTGCACGCCAGATGTCTCCATCAATCACTGCTTCTTTCAGCTTTTTCATAGGCATGTTCATAGTTTCACATATGTAGTATATCCATCTTAGCCTATGTTGCCATCTTCTTCTTTTGCCCCCAATTTTTCCAAGCATCAAGGATTTTTCCAAAGAACCCAGTTGTCACGATCGGTGTAGCAGAGAGAGGGTCTGATTACCGGTGAACTGCAGTATCACCAAAAATGCAGAATATACCCGATTATCGATGATCTGCAGTATCACCGATAATGCGATATAACGCTAACCTCTGAACACCTGAGTAGTGTAAGTGCTTGGTGCAACAGTAATACCTTGAGGACTAAGCCTCAGAAACAAGTGCCGTACAGTATGAAGTACTGCAGCAATACAGGTTCCTTCCGAAGGCCTGGACTCTCCCGGGGGAGGAGTCAGGTGGAGCGTAGGAAGGACAGAACGTGAGTGACACCTAGGAGAGAGTGTCACTAACAGATCTGGGAACTGCCTCTAACAGTAAGGTCAGTTCTCGAAGTCAGGCAAGCCAGGTCGTAACACACGGACAAATACAGTACAGATTCAGAACGCAGAGGCGGAGACTAATAAACAAGCAGGGTTCGGCAACAGGGTATCAGAAATATCGGGGTACAGAATCAGGAGTCAGATGCAGAGTCTAAGAGCGAGCCGAGGTTCGGCAACAGGGTATCAGAAATATCGGGGTACAGAATCAGGAGTCAGATGCAGAGTCTAAGAGCGAGCCGAGGTTCGGCAACAGGGTATCAGAAATATTGGGGTACAGAATCAGGAGTCAGATGCAGAGTCTAAGAGCGAGCCGAGGTTCGGCAACAGGGTATCAGAAATATCGGGGTACAATAGTAACAAGCTTGAGGAACCTGAGGAGCAGGTTCCCAATAAATACAGAGCTGGCCCTGTGGAGCAGGTGCCCAGCACATACAGAGCTGGCCCTGAGGAGCAGGTGCCCAGCAAATACAGAGCTGGCCCTGTGGAGCAGGTGCCCAGTAAATACAGAGCTGGCCCTGTGGAGCAGGTGCCCAGCACATACAGTGCTGGCCCTGAGGAGCAGGTGCCCAGCACATACAGTGCTGGCCCTGAGGAGCAGGTGCCCAGCACATACAGTGCTGGCCCTGAGGAGCAGGTGCCCAGCAAATACAGAGCTGGCCCTGGGGAGCAGGAGCCCAGCAGATACAAAGCTGGCCCTATGGAGCAGGTGCCCAGCACATACAGAACTGGCCCTGTGAGCAGGAGCCCAGCACATACAGAACTGGCCCTGTGAGCAGGAGCCCAGCAGATACAGAGCTGGCCCTATGGAACAGGTGCCCAGCACATACAGACATGAACTATCTCCTAGCAATAGAGATAGTTCTCAGGGTCGGAAAGGCCAAGTCGGCAACTCACAGACAAACAAAGTACAGGATCAGAAGACAGAGGCAGTGTAGTCAGACAGGCAGAAAGTCATAACAGATAATCATAAACAAACTAGTACTTTAGACTATCAACAGAATCTAGCTAAGTGTAGGATTACAGCTCCAGCTGGTCCCGGCACACTTTCGGATCTGACTAAGGGTCTGCGTGCTACCACGTAGTGATGCAACGACAGGCAACCAGCAACTGACTAAGCAGCAGAATATATAGTTGCTGGACTCTGCTGCCCCGCCCGAACCATTCAGCCAATCATGAGTCCTGCAGGAATCAGCTGACCTTCCTGATCAGCTGACACTTCCTCTGCAGGTATAAAGGTCCTGAATTCAGGCCCGCGCGAGCATAGCTCTCCATCTGCCTAGATGCACTAACAGACCCAGCCACACCAAGCACATGCTGCTGCATGCAAACAGCCGCTTTGCTGTCAGGACATGCGGCGGCTTTTCCGCGTTCCACCACACAACCAGACGCAAGCAAACCGCCGCGTAGGACGCGGAGTCAGCCGCCTGCCTCTTGGCACACACGGCGGCTTTTCCGCGTTTCCTCACACCAGTCTTCTCATTATGTGACCAAATTTGAGTTTTAATAGAAATATCATCTCTTCTAGAACACTCTGGCCTTATTTTTTAAGTATTGACTGAATAGACATTCTAGCAGACCAGGGAACTCTCGGTAGCTTTGTCCATATCCACAGTTCAAAAGCATCAGTTTTTCTTCACATTACCTTATTTATAGTCCAACTTTCACGGCCATATGTTACTACTGGGAAGACAATAGCTCTAACTATCCTTATCTTTGTTGGTAAAATGACACCTCTATCATTTAGTATCTTGTCCAAACTTGTCATAGCTTTCCTTCCAAACAGCAAGCGTCTCTTAAAGGACTTACGAGGTCTGTTTTCTAAAAAAAATAAAAAGTTAGATACCTGTGTCAGTTTGTAAGGCACGGAGGACGCCGTCCGCGCCCTCCGTGCCATTCCGCCGGGTCCCTGCCGCTCAATATCCCCCCGAACGTCCCCCGACCGCACGGCCCGGGCTGGAGATAAGCAGTAGACCAGCTTTGGCACTTTCTTGTTTCACATTCATGACTAGGGTCTTAAATCCTTCCTCAGTTTCTGCCACCAAAGTGGTATTATCAACATATCTCAGATTGTTAATATTCCTGCCTGCTATTTTAATTTAGGCATGTGACTCATCCAAACCAGCTTTCTGCATTACATATTTGGCATACAAGTTAAATAAATAAAGTCTGGGTTAAACAAGATGCTGGAAAGATTACTTTGAGATTCCGGTCCATATTGGCATGATTGCATCAATAGTTTCTGCAGCTGCACGTTTGAAAATTGCCATTCTACCACATCAGAAACCATCACCAATCTGAACTGTTAACACAAGGCAGGTTAGGTTAATGGTTTCATGCTGTTTGTGGCAGTTTTGACCTTATCTGAGTGTTTCATCACAATAGAGATTCATCAGACCTGGCTATGTTTTTCTAGTGTTTCGGTGTCCAGTGTTGGTGAGGGTGTGCCTACTGCAACCTGACCTTTCTGTTTTTGACTGACAAGCAGGGTCAGACTGGGCCACAGTAGTACAGTTTTTTCCCTCGGTGGGCCCCACCTCCAGGTCTCTGGTGGGCCCCCTCCTTGTCTGACAGAGCTCCAATTGCTGCCTGCAGCACAAAAATTATCTTCAGTGCTGTAATCACTCATGCTGAGAGCAGTGGCGTAGCTAATGGGCTGTAGGCCTCGATGCAAATTTTACAATGGGGCCCCCCAAGCATAATATACAAATGATACGACGCACCAAAACTTGCCAATGGCAACTACAGCGTCTGAGGTGCAAGAAGGGGATGGGAAATAGCTTGTTAATGATTACCATTATTCAAAGTATCTATAGAAGTGATTATAATGAGCACAGGACTAATAGAGAGGTAATACTGTAATTGAGGGATGGCCCTTCGGACCCTTTTAGCCCAAGGGCCCGATGCGGTTGCAACCTCTGCGGTCACAACCTCTGCAAAGTAGGACATTACTTTATATTGAAGGAGGGGACTCTATGCAAAGTTTTTCTGGGCAGCAGTGTCTCTGAATTACAATGCTGCTAAGATCATGTACATTTGGCCCTGTCCATAATACATCATGACCACACCCACCTTCCCGTGCATGGTCACAAACTTTTTTCACCACAATCATGGGATGTGTGGGCCCCAGGTTGAAATTTCTTTGGTGGGCCCCCAGTGTCCCAGTCCGACCCTGCTGACAAGAGTATTATGCATCGCTCAGCTTTTTCCACTGAAGCCCGAGTAGGATCATGCCACTGCTCATACATAAAGCTTACAGGTGAATATCAATTAGAGTTATTGTTAGAAGACAGGGTAGGAGGAGGTTAACAGTAGCAGTAGCGTATAGCACTCTCACCTTCCAACACTAGTATACGAGTACTGAATCTGGGCCAGAAGTCAGGACACTATCTGAAGGGAGTGCATCCTCCCCGTGTCTGCGTGTGTTTCCCACTGGGCACTCCCCCCCATCCCAAAAACGTGAGTCAAATGGTTCCCCAAAATTGTCCTTAGTCTTCAATAGGGACATAAGTCTATGCCAGGGGTTAGTTACTCTGTAACATGGTCTGAAAGATGTCAGCGTGATATAAGTACACAATAATAATTTTCCATGCCAGGATCTTGACACCATTGCTATTTAGGCAAGCATGTGGAAAATAATACTACTAATAATAATAATGATACTATAAACATAATAAAGGAAGTCTCTGAAGGCTGAAAAGACATCTCACAGGAAGTTAAAAGAAAATTCTTCCCACTGAGGATAGTGACAGCAATAACAATCCAAACAAATATGTACACCTTTTCTATTTTCTCCCCAAGTAAAAATAAACATGTTAACATGTTTTTTCATATGTTTCTGATCACTGCAAGATAAACATTACAGTTTAACCCATTCGCGTTCCGTCGTTTTCACTTGAGCAATGTTCACCTCCCATTGATTAGCCTATAACTTTATCACTACTTATCACAATGAACTGATCTATATCTTGTTTTTTCCGCCACCAATTAGGCTTTCTTTGGGGGGGGGGGGGGGGGTACATTTTGCTAAGAGCCACTTTACTGTAAATGCATTTTAACAGGAAGAATAAGAAAAAAACGGAAAAAAATCATTATTTCTCAGTTTTCAGCCATTATAGTTTTAAAATAATACATGCCTCCATAATTAAAACTCACGTATTGTATTTGCCCATATGTCCCGGTTATTACACCATTAAAATTATGTCCCTATCACAATGTATGGCGACAATATTTTATTTGGAAATAAAGGTGCATTTTTTCCGTTTTGCATCTATCACTATTTACAAGTTTAAAATAAAAAAAATATAGAAATATTTCATCTTTACATTGATATTTAAAAAGTTTAGACCCTTAGGTAAATATTTACATGTTTTTTTTTTTATTGCAATGGTTTTTTTTTTTTTTTTATATTAAACATTTTATTTGGGTATTTTTGGGAGGGAGGGTGGGATGTAAACCATAGTTTTATAATGTAATTGTGTGTTGATTTTAATTTTTTTTACTTTTAGTTGTAGTTTTACTTTTTGGCCACAAGATGGCGGCCATGAGTTTGTTTACATGACGTCACTCTAAGCGTAACACACTGTCACAGACCGCAAGGCCGGTCTGCGGGTGGGTCAGTCGATCAGAGTCAGAAATCCTCTCACACTGTCATTTTGTCCATCACGAAGCGTAAACCCGACTTTGCAGTTGATGAACTGACTAATGGAGGGAGCGTTCTGACACTAACGGATTCACCACACACATACAATTCAAAGATCTGCCACCAAGCGAGTTACACAGCCCGCTACTGTAATTATACTAGGACTTGGAGAACGCTCTATTAACCCCTAGAAGTATGCAGGAATCTGGGTCAGATCGTTATATCTGGGCCGGGTTCTCGCATACGGGTTATAAAGGCACACTTCTATTAAACACAGGGTAGCGATTTCAGGAGAATAGGTACGATTGTGTATGTTCAGCAACAGGTCATAACCGCTAAACGATTTTTAAACGTTTAATAACAAAAATGCATTACATACAGTTATATACACCAATTAACATATACACTCAGAGCTTAAAAATAAAAGGGAATAAAATCAGAAAATTCTTACTTAGTTAGCTGAGCAGTCCATTTGAAGAATGAAGAAAAATAGTCCAGTTTAAAGTAGGCATTCAGGTTAAGAGTCCTTTGTACACAGCATGCGCCGGGTTCTCCTTCAGCACATGCCTGGACTTTCCTGGTCGATGAAAATTGGAGAACTGGGCAGGTTTGGTCCTGCCCCACTTTTATAGGACCTGAGTTTGGGGCTGTCACTACCTGGAAAGTAGGTGTGTTTAAGGCAGGGTTATCTCCTGGAGGCAAGGTTGCCACCCTCAGACTCAGAGCAAGAAATGTACCAATTTATTAATAATCTGTGTGACTCCGCCCCAGATTGGCGCATCACAAATCCGAGACTATATTCATAAGCGGCTTGCGACCCTGTATTAAACGAGGCTATACATGCCTAGTCTGTCGCATTCGCTCTACGCAGGCCGGATAAAGTGGTTTCTCTACCGATTCCTGATAGCTAGAAAATTGCAATTTAGGTGACTGATAGAACTGATTTCTAGATATCAGAAAATGTAATTTTTGTCTTGCTGTGCCAAACCTATTTTGAATTATTAATAAATTAATGTTCCGTTTGTTTGAGGCTATGAGCTTTTGGAGGGAATCGTCTTATCTTACTGGTTCGAGCTGGTTTTCTTTTGGGGAAAGATGAGCTGTGTAGCCAAATGGCTTCTTGGCAGGGGCGTTGGCCACTTGTGAAATTCTTTCCGGACACAGGATGTGGGGGAAGGTTACTGTTGCTCTCAGTAAGAAGAGAGGAAAAAGGACATCTATTGTACATTGACACAGGTCTGACAGGAATTGTGCACGACCATACGAAAATCGTTGGCGATTACGCACACGACTTTCCGTAATATTCGTCACACACACGCTTAGAGTGACGCATGGGGGAGGCAACAGCCAGAAAAGGCGCAGCTTCCGAGAGAAGCTGTCGCTTTTTCAGCGGGGGAGAGGAATCAGTGATCGGGCACCATAGCCCGATTCACTGATTGCCTGGCTAACGAACCGCGGGTCGGGAGCGCAATCGTGCACGCGCGCGATCTGCCGCGTGAGCACGCGGTAGCGCGCATGGTTCCTGGACGTAGTTTCTATGTCCAGGAACCAAAATAGGTTAAAGAGAAACTGTGACCAAGGATTGAACTTTATCTCAATCAGTAGCTGATACCCCCTTTCCCATGAGAAATATTTACCTTTTCTCAAACGGATCATCAGGGGGCTCTGTATGGCTGATATTGTGGTGAAACCCCTCCCACAGTGTGATGTCAGGACCATGGTGCTGACATCACTCTGTGGGAGCCTTGTTGCATGTGGGAAATAACAGCTGTTTCCAACTGCCAAAAAAGCAAGCAGCAGCTACTTCCACTGACATCACCTTCCAGCAGTAAAAATGTCACTATGTTATAAATGTCAGAATGTAAATCAGGGAGAGGAAGTATTTTACAATGGGCAAACACTGGCAATCATTTATTCATACTTATTGTAAAGATTAAAGAGAACCTGTACTGAGTAAAATTATTTAAAATAAACACTCGAGGTAACTTCAAATGAACATTACAAAGTTACCTTGCCATCAGTTCCTCTCAGAAGCTCACCATTTTCTTCTGACAATGATCCCTTCCAGTTCTGACAACATTTTGTCGGAACTGAAATATATCAGTTGCTCTCAGTTATATATCAGTTGCTGTCAGTTATAGCTGAGAGGAGAAGTGATGTGTCCATGTTTCCCTATGGCTCAAGTGGGCGATGTTACAGTTTAACTGTGTGCTGACCAGAAAGCTGTTATGGGGTGATGGCCATTTTCAAAATGGAGGACGGAGAATTCCATTGATCACAGTGGACAAACAGGATGCGGGAGAGGAAAAAGAGATTGAGGAGTAGACTACACAGGAGGTAAGTATGACTTGTGTATGCTTATTTTGAATTTAATTTTCAGTTCAGGTTTTCTTTAAGCACTTTTGTTCATTACGTTATTTTCACTGGAGTTCCTCTTTAAGCAATCCCACAGTGGCAGCAATCCCCTGCAACACATGATACAGCAGAGACCCTGGCAGAGGCTGTATCACACTCATAATGATATTATGATCTCATCCTTTGAGTCACTGAGAGATGTAGCAACTTGCCCAGTGTCAGATACAGAAAATATGAAGCCACATATATTGGATTATAATGCCTAAAAATAGCCACTGTATTTAAAGATGTCTCAGTGCTTTGGGACTATGAATAGGAAATGGGACTAATAATATCAGGGGAATATAGGAAGGAATCTCTTTAAATACAAATCTCCCATATTTAGTGTTGGATGATGAAGACAGCATCACGCATGCATATCCGTAGCGGAAAGCGGTGGCCGCTGCTTATCCCCTGCTGTGTCCTACTTTCCTTAGGACAGTAATGTTACTTTTCTTGGCAAGTCCTGCATTAATTAAGGAATATATAAGCATTTTAAAGATTTGAAACAATTTGCATTCACACATTTTCAGCATAAACAGGCCTATTGTTATTTAGATGAAGAATGTCCTTCAATGATTGGATTTGGTCTGGGAACATTAAGTGTCGATGTAGCGGTGAGCGAATGAAAGGTTTGGTTTTTTATATGCATTTTTGAAAATGGGGCAAATTATGTTTTAAAATTACAGGGCCAGAATGTCCCATTATTTGGATTCAGTAGCCAATGTTCTTCCTCCAAACTCCGAGGCCACAGTACCTTTAAAAAAAATTAACCCCCCCTCCCCCCATAAAAAAAGCTATGATGCACCAGTACAGGGGTTTATCAGATCCCTTATTTATGCAATTCTGTGGACACTGTATAGCATATTACATCATATGCACAGTGTGTTAGGGTCCCTGCTTCATATCTAAGGTCAGGACACTATCTGCATGTAGTTCATACGTTTCCTCTAGTTTGAGTGGGTTTCCTCCAGGTACTCCAGTTTTATCCCACTTCTAGGAGATAATTTTTATCTACTGTTTAAAATAACTTTTCAGCACTCTGCAATTGAAAAAGCACTAAAAAGTAGGTGAAAACGTATAGCCAAAGTGAGTATTTTATTTCTTGCTGGTGGCTTAAAGTGTAACCGAAGCGGCGCATGGGGGGGAGGGAGGTTGGGCAGATGGGACACAGAGGCATGTTCCCTACTCCATGACACTGCACTGTCTCCCCCAGAAAACTCCAGGGGTCTCTGAAACAGACACTGAAGGATATCTGGCCACAGGAGTGGCACAGAGCGATGGTAATTGAGGCTACCTGATCTGTCTAGCCTCCCGGATAAGGTAGTATGTGGCTTTTTTTTCTTTTATTAAAGCTTTCCCGCTCTGATTTATTTTATTGACAAGATGTGGAATGTCAGCTAAAGAAAACTTAGGAGAGAAAGTGATTTGGATCAGGCCCACAGAGTTGTTAAAGAGAACCCGAGTAGGATCTTCAGGGGGAGGGGGGACAGATGCGACGCAGAGGCACGTTCTTTGCCTAATGACATGGTTGTGTTCCCCAACTTCCACTCTCTGCCCACCCTCCCCCCCCACTGCCGCGCTATAGCCTCCGAGTTTAGCGACAAGATATGTCGCTAACTCGGAGGTAAACACTGGAGAGGAATTTCCAGTTCAAAAGGCCCACCCGGGACGTTCCTGCAGGGTTTCCTGAGCTGCCATTGGGCAGCTCTCTCTCCCTAGCCACGCCTCCTGCCGCTCCCCCACCTCCCTGCACGCTATAAGAGACACACAGTCCCTCAGTGCAGCGTTGTGACCCAGAGGTCACAAAAGTGAAAGTGGGACATTGCGGCCCACAGGAGCGGCGGTTTTTGTGGCTACCTGATCCGCTCAGCCCTGCGGATCAGGTAGCCTACTTTTTTTTTCTCATTTTTTTGAGCCCACCTCAGGCTCTCTTTAACTGGTCCCCCAAACATTGCCCTTACAAAGCGTTACAATAGAAACATAAGACAATGACTGACTGAGGCCGGCATTAGATTGTGAGCTCCTCTGAGGGACAGTGAGTGGCAAACTTTATGCACTATGTAAAGCACTGCGCAAGTTGTCAGCACTATATAAATGTTCAATAACAATAAAGCAATTAAATGCTTCAGATACCTACAAGCACCATGTGCCCTTTCCACTGCGAATCTCAAAACGTATGCAATTGCCATGTTTTGGTACATTCCAAGCTTCGATCTTGCGGTTGTTTTTTTCAACACAATTGCTGTCAGAATTATGCAAGGTTGCATTTGCATTTCTGTAAAACTCTAAATGCAGCAATGGAAATAGTTCTTTGTTATTTCTATTTGATGTCTGTGGCTGCATGCATTTTGCAATTCTGATCAGATCACGTTCAGTGGAAAAGGGCCGTAAGGAGCCCATTACAACTTACATGTCAAACACTGACCCGCAGGTCAAATCTGGCCTGCGGAGACATCACATTTGGCCCACAAGTAGTTTCCATACTTCACATTATATTTGGCCCACTCTCAGGGGTTTTGCTAGCCCCAAATATCAGTGGCACGTGTCCCGGATCTGTTCTGGGGTGCCCTGAATGTCCCCCAGGCAGAGACAGTGCAGCAGGACTCACCTCCGGCCGCTTGGTCTCCAGATTCTGCAGACAACTTATTTTTTGGGCTTCTCCCCCCTAGTGTCTGAGAATGAATCAGATGCTAGAGCTCCTAGCGTATGATTCTCAGATGCTAGGGGGAGAATCGACAGCTACAGATGTCTCCAGACTTGGAGAGCAGATGGAGGAGCAACCCAGTGGTGATATGCTGGGTTCTGTGGTGCCTCTATGGTGCCTCAATGTGGGCATACTGAGTGCTGTGTTGCCTTTATGGGGGCATGCAGGGAGCTGTGGGGACAGGGACTTGCTGGGAGAGTGTGGTGCCTGAATGGGAGGCCTGTGGGAGCATGGGAGGGGGACCACTAGAAGGTAAGGGGGACTGCCAGATAACCTGGAAGCAGGACAGCCTGTCCGGCAGAAAGCCAGACCAGCCAGCACAGAAGCCTGGTAACTCTGCCTATACTGTAAGTGACACTGCCCATTGGTGTGATATGCTGCATTTTTTTCCATTAATGGAGAGTGGGATTCATCCAACCTTTTGCCGGGCAGGCCTACTTAGGTCGCTGTTTGTTCATGTAAATTTGGCTCCACCCATGACCACACCCACATTATGATGTGTGACCATACCCATTTTTCGACTGGAGTGCCCAAAAGTGCCACCCCTGCACCACTGTAGTAGACCACCGGGGAAGCTATATTGGATGTGAAGCCCTAGATCATCAGGGAATACATATTGTTTAAGCTCTAGACACCAGGGAACGGTATAGGGGAGGGTTCACTAAACACCAGGGAACTGTATAGGAAATGGAGGGTGACCACTAGACGCCAGGGAACTGTATAGGAGAAGGGGGGCACTCGACAACAGGGAACTGTATAGTGGAATGGGGGGCACTAGTAACCAGGGAACTGTATAGGGAAGGGAGGGCGGCACTAGACACCAGGAAATTGTAGGGAAGGGAGGGGCACTAGACACCAGGGAACTGTATAGAAGAGGAAGAGGGGGCACTAGACACCAGGGGACTGTACAGGGGAGGGAGGGGGGCACTAGACACCAGGGAACTGTATAGGGGAGGGAGGGGGCCACCAGACACCAGGGAACTGTATAGGGGAGGGAGGGGGGCACTAGACACCAGGGAACTGTATAGGGGAGGGAGGGGGGGCACTATACACCAGGGAACTGTATAGGAGAGGGAGGGGGCCACTAGACAACAGGGAACTGTATAGGGGAGGGAAGGGTGGCACTAGACACCAGGGAACTGTATAAGAGAAGGGGGAGCATTAGACCACAGAGAACTTCATAAGGGGGGGGGGGAGAAGGCCATTTGACATTGAGGTTGGCACACGACTTGGAACTTGGTCCCAGTGTTTTTGAGCTGTATTGGTCAATAATAATAATTATGGATAAAAAAAAATTATCACTCTGCCCTTGCAATCTACAAAAAAATCTGTCTATGCGACTGCAGTTCCCTGGTAAGGCATCCACCATGAAATAAAAGCTTCTGTAAGTTTGTTGATGCAGTGGAAACTTACCTTGTGATAATTTCCTGTTTACAGATGGTGTGTACAGGAAACAGCTTTATGTATACATGTGCCCAAGACACAGTATTTCAGCACATTGTCCCTTCTACCTAAACAGAGGAGAATATCCTCAGGTTGTGTGATTGGCCAGCGCCGTGTAACTCTGGTAATTACTGTTCTTAGTGAGACAATGTTGTCAGATTTTATAGTAATGTGTGTGACTTATTTACTTATGCACCTCATTAATAATTTTTTTTGTACCTAATGTGGGCCACCACACTTTTTTTTTTTTTTTTGTATTCTATGTAACTAAATAAGAACATCAACATGTTTTATATATATAAACACCAAAGAGATGTTTAGATCATTTTTTTGTCATTAACTACTCCCGGTTTATGGCTGCTTATTCCTGCCCGGACGTAGAATTCAATTCCAGTGCTGCACAGACCCACCACTACCACCAATCGCACCGCTCTCCCGTCCCTGCTGGCCCCTCACTCTGCTGTCGCTATGACGGCAGAGCTCTGTGAGCTGGTCAGGACCGTATTTTATTGGCTTCTGACCCCCTGATCACTGTAAAGGTGGCTACACACCATACAATTTTTAAAATATCTTTTCAATTTGAGAATTGCAATCATAAAAATCATAAAAAATCTGACCAATGTACCACATGCATGTGTTCAATTTTTACCAAATTACGAAAAAAATGACTGAAAAATTAGACAATTGCTTGGAAGTATATTGTGAAGAAGCGCGCAAGAGCCGCCGCCATGAGTCAGCGGCAGGCGGGTCTTTCCGCGCACGGCGGGGCAGAGCACGGGGAGGCAGCCGCCTCCACTCAGTCTGAGGCGGCTGTCCCCGTGCAGGGCATGGCGGAGCGCGGAATAACCGCCGCGTTGGACGCGGCGGTTGGCGCGCATGGCCCCATTACTGAGGCACCGCAGAGCAGTGCTGGTGTGGCTGGGACACATAGTCCCTCTAGGTTTAGAGTGACACGCGTGCGCGCACTCAGGCAGGGAAAATATGACGGCCAGAAATGAGTCAGCTGACCAGGCTGGTCAGCTGACTCTGGCTCCGCTCTTCATTGGTCCAGCACTTAGGGAGGTGCTGGAGAGATACCTGTGTATATATACTGCCAGCTGTTCAGTTACCGGTTGTCTGGCGTTGCGATCACATACGTGGGAGCACTCAGACCCTTAGTCAGATCCTTAAGTGTGCCTGGACCAGCTGGAGCTGTAATCCTACACTTAGCTAGATTCTGTTGATAGCTTAAAGTACTAGTTTGATTGTGATTATCTGTTATGACCCTTTGCCTGCCTGACTATCCTCCTGAACTCTGATCTTGTACCTTGCCATTCTGATACTCTGTTGCCGAACCCCGGCTCGTCCTTAGACTCTGCTTCTGCCTCCTGATCTTGTACCTCGATATATCTGATACCCTGTTGCCGAACCCTGCCAGTACTTAAGACTCCGCCTCTGCCTTCTGAATCTGTACTTTATCTGTCCGTGTGTTTACGACCTGCCTTGTCCGACCTCGAGAACCGACCTTACTGTTGGAGGCGGTTCCCCGTCCTGTTAGTAACACTTCCTCCAGAGTGTCACTTTCAGACATACCTTCCTACTCTCAGCCTGACTCCTCCCGTCTTGGAGAGTTCAGGTCTTCGGAAGGAATCCGTGCAGTACTCCTTACTGCGCTGAGGCCTAGTCCTCTAAGTGTTACTGTTACACCAAACACTACACTCTACTCAGGTGAACAGAGGTTAGCTGGTATATCGGATTATCGGTGATACTGCAGATCACTTATAATCTGGTATATATCTGTATTCCCAGTGATACTGCAGATCACCGGTAATCAGATCCTCTCTGTGCTTCACCGATCGTTACATATATTTAAGGAAATTTACAATCTACCCTACACTATTCAATTTTCATAAACATTGATCAGAAAAATCTGGCACTCCAGATAGACTTTTATTGAATAAAAACGGGAATTCCGATCGGATTTCTTGCTTGAATAAAAAAACCTTTTCCGGAAAATACAATCGATTTTCTTCGAATTGCTGTAAAATGGGATAATTTTATAGTATTGTGTGTGGCCACCTTAAGCCAATCTGGTAACCTCTTATAATACAATCTCAAAATGCAATGAAGACAGCGCTACACAGTCCGTGCCTAATAATGAAATCAGGTGTATGTTTATTTCTTCTACACCATGCATTATAAGTTCCTCTTTAAACAATGAATACAGCTGGACCTCGGCGAACACACAGAGACTTCCAGACTGTAGATCCCTTTGACTTGTAGTAAAAACCTCCACCACACCCTTTCAATGGAGACCTCAACGCTAGTTGGTAACTCTAATGTTATATGGGTCTGCAGAGCTTTAGCGGTAGTCAGAAGGCCTCCCCTCTGACAGCTTACACGGACTCTCTGGATCACCTCCTCCATCTCACAGACATCATAGCATGGACCAATCACCTCAGGAAATACAACATACCGTACTAAGCTCCAGAGTGTAAAACTGTATAACAAGTGTAAAAAAGCATCGTAAAATATCGGTATTACATGCCATTATTTTACTATAGCTAAACCTAAGTCTATTCTCACACTGAACCCTCCCACTATTGATGTCTAAAACCTTAAACACCCCCCGGGTACCTAACCTTAACAATCCCCACCACTGCAACCCCCCTAGCTAACCTTAACCCTTCCTACTCCACGCCTAACCTTAACCGTCCCCAACGCTGCCAACCCCGCACCCACAGCTAACTGTAGGTGCCCAAATTCCCCTCCCCCCCTTACCAATAAATTGAATGGGCCCCTACGGATACCTAAACCAGGAAGCTACTTCTGGCTACATATCCTGGGAGGGATATCTGTCTACCTATACTGGGGGCTGGCTACCTTTACTGGGGGATACCTAAACTTGGTTGATACTTCTGGCTACATATACCTGGGGGCACCTCTGGCTACCTATACTGGGAGTCACAGCTGGCTACCTTTACTGGGGGACACCTAAACTTGGGTGATACCTCTGGCTACATATACCTGGGGGCACCTCTGGCTACCTATACTGGGAGTCACAGCTAGCTACCTTTACTGGTGGATGCTACCTAAAACTGAGGCCCCTCTAGCTACCTATACTGGAGGGGGGGGGGGGTGACTATCTATACTGGGGAGCTACTTCTGGCTACCTGGGTGCTACTCTGGGGTATTTAATACTGGGGGCCCCTCTGGTTACCTCATACTGGTGGTACCTATTGCTACCTAATTCTGTGTTTATGTATGTGTGTGTGTGTGTGTGTGTGTATGGGGGGGGGGGGGGGGGGGGACTTCAGGCTACCAAGTACAAAGACTACCTAAAACTGATGTGTGCATGTGTGTGTGTGGGGGGGGGGGGGGAGGGGGGGGGGGCAGGCACAGAGTTTTGTGTGGGGCCCCAACCAAACTTTGGGGAGGGGCCCTATGATTTATAGCTATGCCATTACTTTGCCATAACAGTTTTCTGTACGGTGAATTTCTGTATAGTCAGTGGCATAGCAATAGGGGGTGCAGAGGTTTTGGCCGCACCAGGGCCCAAGGGCCCCTCCCTCAACTGCAGTATTAGCTCTTTATTGGTCCTGTGCTGCTAATAATCACTTCTATAGATGCTTTGGACAGTAGTAACCATTAACAAACTGTTCCCCATCTCCTTCAATTGTTATGACTAGAAGGGGGAGGGGGGGCAATGTAAAACTTGCACTGGGCCCACAACTCTTTAGCTACGCCACTGTGTATAGTGCCTCCATAGCTGCTGGTTTATAACACAGAAACCCTTCATCACAATCACATAAACTGTCTTCAGGTATACACCATGGCTTCTACAGTGTAGTGGGCCTATTAAAATACAGCATGTGTGGTTACAAGCAATGAAATATACTTACCTGTGTCACCCTGTTTCTTCTGCATCGATCAGAAAAGGTCTTGCAGACTTTAGTTTAAACTGTGAATTGAAACTCCAGAAATACTTTATCCCTCACCAATGCACGACGCCTCACAAAGCGGCGAGTTTTCCAGGAAAAATACATTGACCTTCAGTGATTTTCCACTTTAACAAAAGTCATCTCATCATCATTGTTAATACAGAATCTATTTCTCTTTTATTTTACCTCCTTTCTTTTAGGTCGGTGTCATCGTTTATCGTTATGTCATTTGGGCTCAGAGAAGCGGCAGCAGCAAGCCGAAAATGCTCAATTTTCTGGTCATTAACAAGTCTCTGGCGTATTCCTGGAAAGAGTTTCTGGCGCACCGCAGTCACGACAATGCATTCAGCCCATGAATAACTAGAATACTGTGAGTGACATCGCACTGATTCTATAATCATACTCTTAAATCTAAAAATTCCCCGCAAAGTACTCTATAGATATTAGCACCTTCAGGGGAAACTGTCCTGTGGCCAGCAAAGTGATGTGATTAGATTGCTCAAAAGCCTCTTAAAGGGGAACTTCAGCCTAAACAAAACATACTGTTATTAAGTTATGTTAATTAAAATAGATAGGTAATATAATCTCTTACCCACCCTGTTTTAAAAGAACAGGCTAATGTTTGTGATTTCATGGGGGCAGCCATCTTTTTCATGGGGGCAGCCATATTTTTGGTTAAAAGGAGGTGACAGGGAGCATGAGACACAGTTCAAACTGTCCTGTGTCCTGATCACCTCTCCCAGCTGTACACGCTAGGCTTCAAATCTCAAATTCAACATTTTCAAAAAAACAAATTTGCGCCAAAACAACAGAAGGAGAACAACAACACCAGAAATCCCATCATGCTTTGCACAGCATTAGGGGAAAAAATGCCCAGGCAGTTTTCTTCTGCGCAGCTAAAAATGAGGCTTGGGTAAGAAAAACAAAGTTCTGATGCTGTGAAACTGTTAAAGAATCAACAAGCCTTTTCAGTGCTGCTGAGTAGATTTTTAGTCTGGAGGTTCACTTTAAATTCCATTTTTCAGCAAATTCTTTGTTTAAAATATTACCGTATTAAGGAACATTTTACAGACCATTGGTTATTTTGTTCTATGGTGCATACAAAATATCTTGTTTAGTAAGTTACAAAGTATTAAAACAACACAGAGGGGATGCACTGGAGATGAACAAACTCCTTTTATGAACTGTACAAATATTTCTTTTGTTTTGGAACAATCTTTGTCATGATTATTAGTATTTTATTATTATTAATATAAGGCACCATCATATGCAGTAGGTTATTGTTGCTGTTTGTCTCCCTGTTGGCTTGAATCCTATGTCCTGTGTGACATCCAGGATCAGGACATGAAACAATGAGAAATCAGTTGATTGGGTATATTGAAAATGATGAGATTGGAAATGACACAGGAGCACCCCTGCACTTGCGCAAAAGACACCGGCCCACGGGGGTTGGCGAAATTTTAAAGCCTGCCACCGTTCTGCCGATAAATGCATCATAAAACGCTTTTTACCGTTTTAATGTAAATACATTAAAATGGTAAATAGCGTTTTATGATACATTTATTGCAGAACGGTGCGCCATTAAAAAATGCAGGGGGCTGGCTGGTATAGGCAGCGGGGGTTGGGGAAGAGAGGCAGCGGGACACTGGAGGGAATAGGCATCGGGGGAGGATGTGTGCAATATGCATATATTACCTTGTCCCGGCCGGCGATCGCTCCTTCCCTCCGCTCCTTCACTTCCTAGTTAGTTTGCTGTAGTCCTGCAGCCAGCCAATCACCATGCGGGGACTGAAACCCACATGGTGATTGGCTGGCAGCAGGACTACAGCAAACTAACGGAATAAGTGAAGGAGCGGAGTGAAGGAGCGATCGGCGGCCCGGGACAAGGTAATGTATGCATATTGCACACATCCTCCACCGATGCCTATTCCCTCCAGTGTCCCGCTGCCTCTCTCCCCACCGACCCCTTCTGGCCTCTGCATTTTTTAAGATTTATAACGCTATTTAGCGTTATAAGTGTGAGGCACACTGCCTGCAACATTTCTTAACACTTATAACGCTAAGTAGCGTTATATAATGTAAGTCTATGCGGCACCATTATCATTCCCCTGGCGCTGTGCACCATTATTACCTGTCACGCTGTAAGAAGCCCCAGGTAAGTAAAGCTAGTTTATTTAATTTGCCTCGTATGTCCTTTAAAGAACGAGTGACACCCATTCTAACCTAGAAATAAAAAACACATATATAAGTAGATAAATACTACTTCTACTTACATAACACATGTATTGCACTGTCCACATTATGATTCCTGTGAATTTTATAAAGGAAAAGCATAGAATCCTATTCTAGACAGTTTTCAATCTTGGTTACGTATGAATGAAGCTAATCCCAACATAATTTCCTCTCTCACTCTTTTTTCTCCTCTTGCTAATTGTGTATTCGTTACCCGCCCTCCTCCCAGAGTATTCAGACACTCCCACTGGTCTACGCTAGAAAGTGCACTGTCTTATGTCATTAGAATGAGGAGGAAATAAAGGGAAGAGGAGGAATATATTATAGATAAAAAGATCCCCCAGCATGCAACTGTTTGGCAATGGCAATTAAAGGGCCAGTGCTCCTAAGGTATGTGATAACTCCAAACCGTAACAGCAGAAAAAGTTTTGAAAGTTTTAAATGCAGGATTAGCATCTGTACACTCAGACCAGATGCTGATGAAATTTTAAGCTTTAAGCAACACCAGTTGCCTCGCTAGCCTGCTGATCCTCTGCCTCTTATACTTTTTAACCATAGATCCTAAACAAGCATGTAGATAAGATGTTTTTGACAAAAATTAGCTGCATGCTTGTGTCAGGTGTGTTTCAGACACTACTGCAATCAAAGAGATCAGCAGGACTGCCAGGAAACTGGTATTGTTTAAGGCTGCTTTCACAGTAAGACGTTACAGGCGCACAGCAATGATTAATCAATGGGCTGTTCACAGTGCCCACGTTGCGTTACATTGTAACGCAGCACGTAAGTTGAAAGTGCTACATGCTGTGCGTTATGCGCGGCTAAGCCGCGTTAGACTGTGCGCACATGCTCAGTAGTGTTGGAGGAGGAGGTCTTTCCTCCTCGGCCAGGCACATGGCTAATTAATATTCACTGCACGGTGTGACGTGCAGTGTATACTTCCTGGAGCGCCGCTCTGTGCGGCGATTGGCTGGCGGGACCACGTGATGCCGCATACATCCGAGAGTACGCATCACGGCATCACGGACGCCAGAGCGAGCTGCACAATGCGGCTCACTCTGACGTCCACATCCAAGAGCACCAGACGTTGCGTTAGGGGCACGTTATGCGACCATAACGTCCCCTAAAACGCAACGTCTTGGTGTGAAAGTAGCCTAAAACAACACAAATACGGCAGCCTCCATATACCTCTTGTTTCAGGTTCCCTTTAAAGGAGAACTCTATTGAGGAGTACCTGACGCAATATGTGACATGATGAGATAAGCATATGTATGTAATTCTGAAGTCTGCAGAGGAGCCATTTTAGGGTGAGGTATAATGTGGATCATTAAGCCACAGGCAAAAATAAATAATAAACATTAAATCTTTCAGCTCTCGTTTGTTTGCACCCCCTGATATAATTTGCTTCTGTTCACTCTTCAGGAGAGCAATGAGAATCAGTTTATTTGGGGACATAGAAAATTGTGAAATTGGAAATTTGGACCATTTTAAAGGAGGACTCCATTAAGGGGTACCTGAAGTGACATATCATGATGAGAGAAGCATGTGTATGTAAGGTCCTAATCCTACTTAAAACTAAGCTTTTTTTCCCCCTTTTTCTTTTTTTTTTTCTTTCTTACTGTAAGGGTTAAAAATTCACGGTTGTAAATTTTTGTGTGGGTTAGTAACATATCTGAGTGCAAGAAACCAGTAGCAAGTTTAAGACTTGTCTGTATGGGAGGTGGCATTAACCCATTAGCAGCTTCAATAGAGTTATCTCGTCTGAGATAAGTGCACTGCTTTCGACCTCAGTTGGCAGACCTGATTGTGCTGTCATTTTTTGAATGCTTTGATCTCTCTTTCTCTCTAGCAAAAAATATAGAAACTGAAAGCAGAAATCCTCTGTTATTGTCTCACACTGCCCCCTTGAGACAAGTGGCCATAAATACACATTACAGCAGTACTAATTAGAAGCAAGAAAATGTAACAAATAAAGAAAAAATATAAATTGGCCTGGAACACTTTCAAGCCTCTAAATAAATTGGCTGCTAAAGGGTTAACTAGAACCCAAGGCGGAGTAAAAAAAAAAATAGATACTTCCTCCAGAGGCTTCCCACATCCTCCTCCAGATCACAGTTGCTGCTAGGGACCCTCTGGGATCCATCCCTGTTCATGCAGGAGTGCGGCTGTGCTGCATTCGCAAAACCATGGCCGTGTTTGTGCAGGCGCAGTATGGCCGAGCTCATGTATGAAGAGGAGTGCGGCAAGGATAACATATCTGGCATGTGTTGTGCCCTTCTGATTCATTTCTACTCCGCCATCGTCGAGTTGATTTTCTGCTCCTCCATCATTGGACGAGGGAGCTTCCGCTAGGGACAAGCACAAGCCGTGGAGAAGATCATCAGGACCTCTCTCCCATCTCTAGACCTCCTGTTCTTCTTCAAATTGCAATCCAGGGTGGTCAGGATTGCAAATGATCCCTCCCACCCGGCAACCGCTACCTCAACCTATTCCTATTGGGTTGCTGCTACAGGACCATCTCCACCAGGACCTTAAGGCACAGGAAATCTATCTTCCCCCAAGCTGTCCCGGCCCTCAACTCAGCCCCCCCCCCCCCCCCCGCCAGCAAATTAGTAACCCCCACTCTGTAATGTAAATGTAATTCAGCAATCTATGTAATGTTAAATCGTAATGTGTTCATACCCCTTCCCCATATGTTATGTGAACCCGTGAGTCCTATCATGGGAGACCCGGCACATGATGCGACAAGTCATGGAGAAGGTGCAGCCAGCGGGGATGGAGATGGGGACTATGGAGCAGCGCAGTGGGACAGGTGAGTTGCTATGCTGATAAAACTTTGCAGGGGCATGGGGAGCACAAATCAGGGGAGGATCTTGGACGGCGGAGAATCATTGAGGAGTGACAGTGCTCGGGCCCTGAGGCAATTGCCCTTTTTTCCTCTATAGTAGTCGGCCCTGCAAATCAAGCAAATATGGATGGCAACATAAAAGCAGGGTCGGGCTGAGGCAGAGGCAGGAGAGGCTCCAGCCTCAGGGCGTAGTGTAGGAGGGGGCACACAACTCACTCAGCTATCATTCCCCTATTGTGTTTGAAGCAAAGAGCAATAAGAAAAGGGGATACATGGCAGTGACCGTAAGCCAGATAACTGGAGATTAAGGTGTTGGGGGCCCTGAGGCACCCCTCAGTCTAATAGCAATCAGTGTGTGACGGCGGGGGGAGGGGGGGCGCACTTTGGTTTCTCAGCCTTGGGTGCTGGAGGACCTTGCCCCGGCTCTGCATGAGAGCGTATTCATAGATCATTATTAATGGATTCTTATATACTGGATTGTAATGCTAGTTTATGATACATGCACCAGTGCTCTCAATAAGGTGCTCTCCTAAATACCTGTCATGGGAGTCAGTACTTTAGTGGGCGTTTGAATCATGGGCACATGGCTGTAACCATCTTTTAATACTGTAAATCATCTTGCCACACAAGTGATATCTAATAATGTCAGTGATCTCACTGGCATCCATGACAACAAATGGTTCGGGCACGGCATAGCTCGCCATTACTAGAAAGGCATGCCCTAATTCTGTTTCATCCTTCCCTCCTACGCATCACATGACATGTTCCAGTGACGATCAGCGCAAGAATATTCTACAGAGGAGCAGAATGGAGTGGGCACTCCCATAGCGTAATGAGCGGAGGAGAATATCATTCAGGGCCCAGACTGAAAAAATTATTAACGCCCACAGACACGGAACAGATGTGAAGCAAATAAGATCACTGAGTAAAATGTGTTACTTGCATTCTTATATCAGAGGAAGAAGCTGCTCTCACTGCATACTAAACAGGAACTATAACCAAGGATATCTTTATTCCAATCAGTCCGATACCCCCTTTCCCACAAGAAATCTTTACCTTTTCTCAAATAGAGCATCAGGGGGGTCTGTATGACTGATATTGTGGTGAAACCCCTCCCACAGTGTGATGTCATGACCATGGTCCTGACAGTTTCCTGTCTGTGAGTGTTGTTAAAAATAAGCAATTGTTAGGCCTTGTTCACATTGCGTTCCGTTCGCATGTCCGTCCGCGTAGTTTTTTTTTTTTTAGGCGTCTTTTTTACCAATTCCCGGTGCTTGGGTGGGCATTCGTTTTTGTGCTTAGGAAGCAAACTCTTTGACCCAAAAATAAATACAATGTATTTATTCTTAAAAACGTGAGCGCAATCGCCTTAATGCGCGTTTTTGTACACGTTTGCCGATTTTCCTATACCTTATACCATATAACTATAAGCCAACCTCTGCTCCAGTGCAGAGCAGTGTATGGTCACATGGGTGGCCATGGTCCATGTACTTGTTGCTCCCTCTTCTTTTTAGCCAACCCAGTATCATTGCCTGCAACAGTGCAGTACCTCCTAGAAATAGCCCCTTCTGATCTTAAAGACAGTGATAGTGACCTAGGGTCTAGCCGCCCCCTTTGAGAGCGTGCACCGGCCTCCACCCAAATACAGACAGTCTTTTGGGTGCTACCATTCCTGTTTCCCCTACATCACTATATATACAGGGCCGGATTTACCATAAGGCACTGTAGGCACGTGCCTACAGGCGCCTGATGATGGAAAGGCGGCTCACTCCCCTCGCTGACCGCCTCCCTTCTACCATATGCAGAGTCCTGATGAGAGTGTAAATAAGAGGTTACTCACCCTGTTCTCTGCATTCCACTGATGAGATCTCCCTTCATTCAGGGGCACCTCTTGACACTTAAAGCCCAATCTACACGATACGATTCTTTGTGTGATTCGATTACGATTCTATTTACGATCCGATTAAAGGGACTCCGAGCAGTAACTAAATTCTAAATCTGAACTTACCTGGGGAGGTCGGGAGGTCCCTCAGCGTCCATCTGGCTCTTCTCTCAGGCCTTGGTCAGAAATGGCTCCCCGGTGGCTCCCAGTGACACTGGGCCCGAGTGTCGGGCTCCTTCTTCCTGAAAGATGGCGGCCGGCGTGACCATACTGCGCATGCGCGGTTTAATCGTGCATGCGCAGTACTGTCACGCCGGCCGCCATGATGACGCGAGGCGGACAGCGTGGTGACGACGGACGTCATCTTTCAGGAAGAAGGAGCCCGACACTCGGGCCCAGTGTCGTCGGGAGCCGCTGGGGAGCCATTTCTGACCAAGGCCTAAGAGAAGAGCCAGATGGACGCCGAGGGACCTCCCGACCTACGGTGGGCTGGAGAAAGCCCCAGGTAAGTTCAGATTTTGAATTTAGTTACTGCTAGGGCAAGGGCAGGGCAGTAAGGGAGATGTGACAGCTCATACAGCCAGCACACTTGCAGAGTGGTTCGGCGGGGGTTTGTAGGTTCATGGAGGGTGATGTCTAGGGTGTCAGGACATCTGTGCCTATAGGCTCCTGAGATGTAAATCCGGGGCTGTATATATATACATATATATACATATATATTTGTCATCCTGGAGAGATTAGTTCTCCCCCCCCCCCCCACACACACACACAGAAATAAAAAGGGCGGGACATTTTTATATACATTCTATACAGGATTACCGACCAGGCAACAAAAGCAGTCGCTTGGGGCCTCATTAAGAGTCAAAGGGACCCCATCAGCACATAAACCAGCCCTCGCCATCCTGTCAGCGGTGGCTGGATGGTATGATGGTTAAAGGGACTTTGAGCAGTGCAGTAACTATGGAAAGATGCATATCATTTTAAAGCTCTCTTTTTCCTCTTTCCAATGATATATAAACCGCCGCCCTATGCCTTTTAGTTTTCGCTATTTTCGCGATCGAAATCGCGGCCACGGCAATTTTGATCGCGAAAATAGCGAAAACTAAAAGGCGTAGGGTGGCAGTTTATGTATCATTGGAAAGAGGAGAAAGAGAGCTTCAAAATGATATGCATCTTTCCATAGTTACATTGTAACGACTTTTCTCCAACGTCGGCAGCTCGATTCAGCACAATGCAATGAAATATAAGGAACCCGGGGGATATAATTACAAACATCATGCTGGTAGGTGTGAGGATGTAATTAATTAGTTGTGGGTATGCTTAAGGCATACCCACAGGCACTGCTCAGAGTCCCTTTAAGGGCTCTGCCTGCCTCTGACACAGGAGACCAGGGTTCAAATCTCGGCTCTGCCTGTTCAGTAAGCCAGCACCTATTCAGTAGGAGACCTTAGGCAAGTCTCTCCAACACTGCTACTGCCTATAGGGCACGTCCTAGTGGTCCGCCAGGAGAAAAGCGCAATATAAATGTTGTCTTGTCTTGTCAAATGATGCCGTGCGCTGCTGATTGTCTTCAGAGCCAGGCTCTCCTCCTAGGTCCCCCTCCTGCTACTGTGCGCTCTGCCGCTGCCCACTCCTCCCTCCCTTCCCACAGAGAACCACAGCTGCAGCAAGAATGATAGCAGCAGATGGCAAACGCTCACTCACCTATCCATGATCCAAGCGATAGAGATCCCGTCATCTGAAACCCATCTGTCTCTTCGACAGTGCAGCCGCTCGCTCTGAACTTCCTGATTCTCAGATCAGACAGGAAGTAGGAAGTAGTAATAACAGAGCGGCAGCACTCTAGAGGAGATAGATGGGCTCCGGATGACGGGACCTCTATTGCTTGGATCGCAATAAGTGAATGTGAGTCATCTGGTGCTGTCATTCTCCCCCGCTGCGGCTGCCTTCTCTGCTGGACTATCGTATTCACTGGGATGGAGGCTGCATGGTGGCTGTCTAGTTTGGGAGGAAATCGGTTGTTTGGTGGTGGGGGTGGTTCTATAATTCTGTCTGGGGAACGGCTTCCAGTTTGGCGGTGTCCAGAGCTTTCTGCTATTGCCAGGCTGGAGATGCAGGGGGAAAGTGCTGCTGCTGTGATATCTGGCACCCTCTTCACAGGGGTGCCCCAGCCCCTGAGTGCAAATGTCCCAGCCATTCATCTCTCACTCTGCATTTTGCCGCTGCTATTCCCTGCATTGTGCACCCACAGAGGAAAGCGGGCTGTTGCCCATAGCAACCAGAAGCTCGGCTGCCCCGGTGTGTGCGGCATGTTGCTGTGCAGCTGCATCTTCTGATTCTATTACGACATGATGGGGGGCCCAAATCAGTTACTTTGCTTAGGGCCCCATTTAGCCTTAATCCGGCTCTGATTCTATAAGTAGCAAAATGACTGGTGTAGAAATAACCTATCAATTTGTAAGAAAAGTTTTAGCATATATGTACTTCCAGTATAATCTAAACCACCATCATACCCGATTGCTCCCTGATGAATAATGCCACTAGCGATGTTGTGCTGTACCCACCAGCCTGGATGAGGGTGATGATGCATCTGCTGCAGCAGTCAAGAAAAGGCATGAAAGCGTAGCGTAGCGTAGTCTGAAAGGCCTACACATGATAGTGTGGCCTGCCTGGGAAGTGAGGGGTTAAGGAAGTAGGAAGAGGTGGTTCTTAGAAGTAGGAGGGGACGGGGGTTAAATAAGCTAGGCAAGGGGGTGGGCTCAGTCAGACAGACGTTAGGAGAGAAGCTGTGCAGACCTACCCTCGCCTGTCTTCAACATGGCCGAACTGGAAGCTTTAGTGGCCAGAATCAGGTCGGAGGCGGCATCCAGAGGCCCGGACTGGGTGAACATCCAGCTCGCTGCCATGTCTGCAGGTCCCAGCGGCCAGCAGGAGGAGTTGGGGCGGAGGACGTCTAGGCCGCCCGACCGGCTCAGCCCGGATCCGACCTCAGGGTCGCGGAGGAGGAGCGGTAGCCGGGAGCGGAATGAGCAGGCCCCGCCGGAGAAGAGGAAGGCTGCGGGCGGCACATCAGGGAAGGGTGCCAGGTCTGGAAGCAGCGCTGCGAGCGGAAGCAGTCGGGGACAGACGGCAAAAAAGGCGGGGGCAGCGGCCGCTACACAGCAGGCCTCTCGTGCCTCCAAGAGGACAAAGGGAGCGAGCAACTCCGGAAATGCGGGCACCGCCTCTTCACGGAGCGCGGCGGTGGCCCATGCGTCAGGGCAGAGCAAAGCGCCGGCCACTGGGAGCAGAAGGGGAGGAGAGGTGGCGTCGGCTTCCAATGCGGAGAGAGATGGTGGAGCTCAACAGCAGATCAGCCAGGCTGCGAGTGGGGCCTACCAGTCGGGTGTGGCCGCCGGAGGACCTTTCAACATGGTGCCATCGAGTGCGGGGGTTGCAGCAGCTGCATCAGGATCTGGATCAGCGGTCGGGCAGGTCTTCCCTCCTGCGCCACCAGGTGAGGCCACAATTGATGTCATTAATGCCAATATGTCTCAGGGGGGTGGGATGGGGCTGCCAGCGGGGTTGCCACAGGTTGGGGGGGCATTGCCAGCGGGTGTGCACATTCTCCCCATGTTGGAATCATTTATGGTAGGGATGCGGAGTTTGCTGGGAGGGCCCCAAATGGTGCCAGGGTCACCAGTGGGTGTGTGGGCGGGACAGGCGCCGGCTCAGGCACCCGGAGCTCCATGGGGGGTGGTTCAGTCGGGGGCCCAGCGGGCAGGATGTAACGATAGCTCAGGGACGGTTGAGCACGGCACTGGGACAGCAGTTCCAGCAGGGATGCAGGGAGCGAGCGCAGTGCCACAGAGCGGACAGGCAACGGGGTTGTTGCCGGGGTCGGGGGCAAGCAGCTCTGAGGTTGCAATTCAGACTGGGGAAGCCCCCAAGGAGGGTGAGAAAACTGGGGATGCAGAAGTGATCAGGCTGGCGGATGCAGCAAAATCCGAGATGTACGTGTGTCTCAGTGGACCGCTCGGGGTTCATTTAAAAGCGGAAGTGCGGGAACGCATATGGAAGGGTGAGTTCGTTGAGATTTTCTCGCTTTTACCTTTGGCTAAGTTTAATTTGGACAAAGTTAAGTCCACTGAATCTAAAAAGGAGGAGGAGGAGCGGCGCAGGTATAGATTGATACCACGCACATTTCAGAACTGGCTGCAGGCGTTCGAGATTTTGGCATGTGTGATAGGGGAGAAGAATCCGGAGTGTTGCTCCGCTCTTTTTTGCTATCAGAATGCAATTGGGGAGGCTTATAGGAGGTACGGGGGGGACGCTTGGCTCAAATACGACGAGGCGTTCAGGCAGAGAAAAGCGGTTCGCCCGTCAATATGCTGGAACCACAAGGATATTGAATTGTGGATGAGCTTGATGATCCCATCGACTGGGCAGCAGTCCTTTCGAGGGCAGGAGGGCGCAGGCCCGTCCGGAAGATCAGTCAGCAAGACCAAGGGTCTTTGCTGGCAATTCAACGATGGTACATGCAGGTTTGGGTCCTCGTGTCGCTTTAAACACGAATGTTCGGCCTGCGGGGGATCACACCCGGCTTCCAGATGTTACAAACAGAAGAAAGGAAGAGCCTCAGAGGCTGGAGGTAAGAGGGAAGACGCCGGTGAAAGCTCTAAGGATGGAACCGTTTCTATGTAGGTATCCACGAGCGGAGGAAGCTCAGTTTTTGCGGCGAGGGTTCACAGAGGGTTTTGTTATACCCAGCCGGTGTACGGCCCGAGGTGAGGTTTTTTACAGAAATTTAAGATCGGCGATGGAATTGCCTGAGGTTGTATTAACAAAGTTGAAGAAGGAAATTGCGGCGGGCCGCGTGGCGGGTCCTTTTGACGTATGTCCAATGGACGATTTGATTGTTTCTCCGCTGGGGGTGGTCCCCAAAAAGGAGCCAGGTGCGTTCCGGTTGATACACCACCTATCCTTTCCAAGAGGGTCGTCGGTCAATGACGGCCTGGCAGAACAGGAAACATCTGTGGTGTACACGTCGTTCGACGTGGCGCTCAGGTGGGTGAGGAGATTGGGTCAGGGTTCCTTGCTAGCAAAAACGGACATTGAGTCCGCTTTTAGGTTACTGCCGGTTCATCCATCCAGTTTTAGGCTGTTGGGGATTTTTTGGGAAGGTAAGTACTTTGTGGATCTATGTCTCCCCATGGGTTGCGCAATTTCTTGTTCATTCTTTGAAAAGTTCAGCTGTTTTATTGAATGGGTGGTGAGGGAAGTTGCGGAGGTACGCTCCGTGATACATTATTTAGATGACTTTTTGTTTATGGGCAAGGCAGGGTCCGACGATTGTGCATCCGCCTTAGCCGCGATGTACCACATTTGCGAGGATTTTGGGATTCCATTGGCGTTAGCCAAAACGGAGGGTCCCACGACGCAGCTGAAATTTCTAGGAGTGCAGATTGACACCGTAGCCATGGAATGCAGTCTGCCGCCTGACAAGGTCAGTGACCTCCGGACGACTATCCAGGAGGGAGTGAAGAAGAGGAAGATGACTCTGAGAGAGTTGCAGTCATTGCTTGGGAAATTGAATTTTGCCTGCAGGATTATGCCCATGGGGCGTATATTTTGCAGGCGATTATCGAGTGCAACGGCGGGCATTTCTTCGCCTCATCATCGCATTCGGTTGAATGCGGAAATGAGGGAGGATTTAAAGGTATGGTTAACGTTCTTACAGGAGTTCAATGGCAGGTCTTTGTGGATGGAAGAGGAGGTGAGTAACTTTGACTTGGAGCTATTCACGGACGCTTCAGGCGCTCATGGTTTCGGAATTTTCATGGCAGGTGAGTGGTGCGCGGCTCCATGGGATTCGTCATGGATTGAGGCAGGCCTCACAGCTAACTTAGTGCTGCTTGAATTGTTCCCAATCATGGTAGCAGTTAAATTGTGGGGGCATCGTTTGGCTAACAAACGCATACGCTTCAATTGCGACAATTTGGGAGTGGTGTTAGCCGTAAATAAGTTTTCGGCTTCTTCGCCTCCAGTGATTCGGGTCATGAGACAATTGGTTCTGTTGTGCCTGCAGTCAAACATTTGCATCTTTGCGGTACATTTGCCCGGGGTCGACAACGTTATTGCTGATGCCCTCTCTCGCTTCCAGTGGGACAGGTTCCGGGCTGCGGCACCTACAGCGGAAGAGAGTGGGGTTCCCTGTCCAGAGATGATGTGGACGACTCCTTTCGGGTAGTTTCGCAGTTGATTCGGAGGTCCTTATCGGAGTCGTCATGGGCAGCGTACGCGCCCGTCTGGAGAGCGTGGGACGCTTTGACGGCTCAGGTGGGAGAATGCTCTTCTGATCAAGATCGATCGTGTCTGCTCCTGTACTTTGTGGGGAGGAATTTCGCGGAGGGCACGTCAGCGGCGGCCATGTCCAAAAAATTGGCGGCATTGGCCTTCTTGTTCAAGCTTAGAAAGCAGGGGGATGTGACTAAAGATTTTAGGGTGGCGCAGGCAATGAAAGGCTTTAGGTCAGGCTATACCAGCAGGGATTTGAGGCGCCCGGTTTCATTTGAGGTTCTGGAGAAATTGGTGGTGGCTTTGCAGGAAGTGTGCTCCTGCCAAGGGGAGGTACTGCTGTTTAGCACAGCTTTCGTTTTGGCATTTTTTGGGGCATTTCGGGTAGGGGAACTTGTGAGCAAATCTAAGGCCGTAGCGGGAGGCATCCTCGCAGCTGATGTAACTGTTCACGCCGACTCTGTGTCCATTTGGTTACGAAAATCAAAAACTGATCGCTCGGGAAAAGGAAGGGTCATCACGCTTTTCCAGATCGGGGGTTTACTCTGCCCAAGGGAAAGCGTTTTGCGTTTCATGTCGGTCAGACCTAATTCGGCTACCACATTCCTGGTACATTCGGACGGCCTTCCACTTACGCGTTTTCAATTCTGTGCCATCTTTCGCAGATGTCTTGAGCGGTCAGGGTTTCCTCCCAGCGAGTTTGCCTCCCACTCCTTTAGAATTGGCGCGGCGACGGAGGCGGCACGATGGGGGCTCAGTGAGGAAGTAGTGAAGAGGATAGGTCGCTGGGATTCTTTGCGGTATAGATCATATGTCAGGCCCCATTTGTTATAGTTATGCAGAATGTAAAAATTTTGTAGACATTTTTGCTCCTTGTTTGTTTTTGTTTCTTTTCTTTTTCTGTTTTCCAGACAACCCGGCCTTAGTGTGGATTTTTGGACACTCTTATGTCTCTAGGGGGGCGAGAAGAGCTGCGGTTCGCCCCGAAGGGCGCCAACTTGGTTTCCCGAGACAGGAGGTCCTTATAAGGTGGTTGGGTTTCCCGGGCATGGTGTGGGCGCGGGTTTTGCCTGAAATCCGCAGGTATGCGGCTTGGGACAGGGCCCCAGATGTGCTCGTTTTGCACGTTGGGGGCAACGATATTGCATCAAAGTCTACGAGAGTCATCATACGGGACATTAAATTTGATTTCCTGAGGTTAAAAAGGGAGTTTCCGGCCACAGTCATAGTGTGGTCGGATGTGGTAGCCAGGTCTTCTTGGAGGTTGGCTAGATCAGTTAGCAAAATCAATAAGGCCAGAGTTAAGCTGAATAAGGAGGTGGCAAGATTTGTCTCTCACAATGGCGGTGTGGCAATCAGACATGTCGAGCTAGAGGATGATCTCCATCTACTGCTTAGCAGGGATGGAGTGCATTTAAATGATATTGGGACAGATTTATGGGCACTAGGGATAGAGGAAGGTATCCAGAGAGCTTTGAGGGTGTGGGCCTCTCTGGCGTGAGAGGTCACGCCGGTTCGTGGTGGAGGGGTAAGGGCTCCGAAGATTGTTGGTTGTTGGGGGATTTTGCCTCAGGTGCAGAATCACCCGGTTTATGTTCTCAGCAAGTGAGATTGAGTTGGTGGGCTTGCAGCTGTCCCTGAGCCGGTGACCGCGGCGGGGGCCGGTACAGGCTGCTCGCCAGTTATCCAGGATTTTCTCAACATGATCATTATGTCGGATCCCTTACCTCAGCTCTCTAAAAAAGTTATTGTTTCTGTAATTGGTTAATAAACGGGCTGCTCTGGCCTATAAAATCCAACAAGTTTCATGGTTTTTATTTCAGGGTTGATATGGTGTGGTATAATCTGGGAAGGCTAGGCTATTGCTACTATCAAGAAAAGGCATGAAAGCGTAGCGTAGCGTAGTCTGAAAGGCCTACACATGATAGTGTGGCCTGCCTGGGAAGTGAGGGGTTAAGGAAGTAGGAAGAGGTGGTTCTTAGAAGTAGGAGGGGACGGGGGTTAAATAAGCTAGGCAAGGGGGTGGGCTCAGTCAGACAGACGTTAGGAGAGAAGCTCCCTCCCTCCCTCCCTTGTTGTTTGGTTTGCAGGACGGTTCTTTTCGGGAGTTATCTGGTTCGTCATTGCAGCAGGAGGGGTAAGGGCTCCGAAGATTGTTGGTTGTTGGGGGATTTTGCCTCAGGTGCAGAATCACCCGGTTTATGTTCTCAGCAAGTGAGATTGAGTTGGTGGGCTTGCAGCTGTCCCTGAGCCGGTGACCGCGGCGGGGGCCGGTACAGGCTGCTCGCCAGTTATCCAGGATTTTCTCAACATGATCATTATGTCGGATCCCTTACCTCAGCTCTCTAAAAAAGTTATTGTTTCTGTAATTGGTTAATAAACGGGCTGCTCTGGCCTATAAAATCCAACAAGTTTCATGGTTTTTATTTCAGGGTTGATATGGTGTGGTATAATCTGGGAAGGCTAGGCTATTGCTACTATCATGTGATCAAATCCAGATACTGTAGTTGGGAACTTGAGAGAATCTCTAAAGGCATTGATGTTTGGGCTTTGAATTGCAGCCTGAGTTTTGCTTAGGCCAAAGTTCAACTTAGAGGAGAATTCCACATATTGTCTTCAGTTCTTTGAGGGTTGAGGGACGTGGACATCTGCGTCACACTCTGCACTCCAGACTTTCCAAGAAAGGGAGGTCATTAGTGATGTTTAGATCAGGTGACCAGAGTACGTTGGTGGCTGTGGAATGTTGTTGTTGACTTCATTATGGTGTTCAAGACGCTGTCAGCCATTCTGAACCCACCGCGGCAACACTGTTTTCACCCCGAGTGCACCTGGCTCTGTGAAATGGGCTTATATTCCATGGCTCTAGTCTAAAAATTCAGAGCAATAAACAAACCCAGTGCCTCCTATGGGAATTCCTTATTATCATTATTATTATTGTTTATTTTTAAACACTCTATCATTTAATTTATTGAATACAACTCAAAATTGCACGATTAAGTTGTATTGTTTGCAGTCCCCACATTTTTTTCTGGGTGCTGGCAAATGGGTTGAAAGCAGGTCGTAATTAGAGGAGAGCAGTCCCTTCACAGGGGTGCTCAGAGCTGTGGGGGGAGGGGGGACACAACTTATACCCTTCCCTTCCTCCGATGCAGAGGACTACTTCAGATCGGGTGTTTGTGTGGCTACACTTGATATGGGTCTGAAGATCATGGTGGCCACACTTGTTTTATGACCCTTGTAGGATGAACTCCAGGTTGTGAAGGGCACCAAGTGGAGGCAAGGGAAGGGATTTGAACTTTGGGGGGGTCAAAGTTTCGCTGGAGGCCCCATGAATTGTAGTTACACCACTGGAAAACACCTTTTCTAATTGATGAGGTTCCAAGTTTTATACATCTTACATGATTATCTTATGCAATGGCATTTGGACTTCAGTATGAAGCCGCACAGTATGAAGTAACAAGTAATAAATTACCTGACTTAGGGATGGTTGGAATTGCCAATTTCCGCTTTCCGCGATTGCCGATTACCGCTACTGATGCGGATTTTCACAGTAATTTCCGTCGAGCACCTATGGGGCCTTTGCCATTAACCTCTAAAGTCGGCGGCATACTGCATATCAGTAATGCGGATTTTCCACATTTTACATTTCAGTCAATTGCTGCCGACTTTAGCGGTTAATAGCAAAGCTCCATAGGTGCTAGAAACACCACATCTTCAGGGTATGTTAAGCCGAAGAGTGAGAACAAGAGGAAACAAAATCTTTCAAAAAGACCTTGTAGTTTTTGAGAGAATCAATGTTAAATTTGGCGGAAATTTCCGCCTACCGCACTTGTATTACAGATTTCTGAATTCTGAGGAAATGAGGAAATTGCATGTCCGTAGAATCCGAACGAGCATCCCTATGGACCATCAGACGCCACATAACAACACTGGGTAATTCTTAGTTATCGATGTAGTCTACATCCTTCCCAACACTAAGTGCCTAAATTACCTGTAATGTGATACAATGGCCACAGGTTAAGGTGGTGAGTGGATATATAGGGCTTGATTCACAAAGCCGTGCAAACTGTTTAGCACGGGTGTGCTAAACAGTTAGCACGTGAAGTGCCGTTTGCGGACTTTGCGGCAAATTGCGCGCGCAAAAGTATGCGATCGCGACACTTTGCGCGCGCAAAAGTCCGCGAACGGCACTTCACGTGCTAACTGTTTAGCACACCCGTGCTAAACAGTTTGCACGGCTTTGTGAATCAAGCCCATAGTGGTATTATTATTTTGTATTTATATAGCACCAATATTTTCCGTAGCGATTATATACATAGTACAAAACAAATAGTGGGGAACATAGATGCATGAGAGGTTCAAAACTGTACAATCAGGACATCCAGCAATACAAATACAGACACTGTTGATGTTTGGTTCGAGACATCACCAATAATGGTACATGTTCATATGATACATGACATAGATTAAGAAACACTAAGATGAGATAGGTGGAAAGATAGATGGTGGAATTTAAAGGATACCCGAGGTGACGTGACATGATGAGATAGACACGTGTATGTACGGTGCCTGGCACACAAATAACTAGGCTGTGATCCTTTTTTTCTTTCTCTGCCTGAAAGAGTTAAATATCAGGTATGTAAGTGGCTGACTCAGTCCTGACTCAGATAGGAAGTGACCACAGTGTGACCCTCACTGATAAGAAATTCCAACTATAAAACACTTACCTAGCAGAAAATGGCTTCTGAGAGCAGGAAAGAGATAATAAGGGAAAATAGTTCATAGATTTTAGCTCTGGCATACTTCAATGAATGTGTCATTGAGCAAAAACAATAAAACAGTTCAAACTTAAAAAGTAGATTTAAATATAAAATAAAACTGTGGAATATATTAAAAAGTCATTTTTAGGAGAATGAAGATAGATACAATTGTTTATTTCATTAGCTTATTTTCACTTTCGGTGTCCTTTAAGAATATGTGGCTATTTTAGGTCTTTGGTATTGCATAAAGATGCTTCAGGGACTGAAGTGCTTAGTTTCTTTCTCCCCTTATTTTTCATGTTGAACTGTATCCTATTGCAGAGTTCTTCTATTGTCACTTATATAGTTTATATAGTTTTTTTTCTAGAACATCGCATCATTCTCTAATATTTGCAGTTTACACATTACTTAGCATTATAAATGATTTTACAGAGCAGGCTAGTGAACTTTTGAACTGTACTCTGCAGAAAAAAAAAATACAGTGACACACTTGAGATAACAAGCTTTAGAAGACAGAGCTCTCTGTGACTTTGAAAGTCCTGTAGCTCAGTGGCTCTTTTGTATCGATAACAACTGGAGTTTCTTAACTCTTCCTGTACTGGAAACAATATTAGACGCATATCTCTGCTCCTAATGTTTTATTTCTTAGCTTTACTACACATACAAATCATTATATCATAAGTTAATTTTCACTTCAGATTTCCCTTTAACCTGTATGTGGGTTGCTTGTCTCTCCCCTGTGTGGCTAATGAGGATACGCTCTGGCAAACTGAATGCGCCATACTAGGTGTCCCTATCAATAATGCGCTGTTATTTGTATTATATTACTTCTTTTTTTTACATTATATGATGACTGTGTTCATTGTTTATGTTCAATTTTTAATGCACACTATATGCTGAATTTTCAATAAACTTCTTTTTTGTTTAAAATCAGACTAATGAGAGGCGTTGCTGAAAAGTGGACAGAAGCATGTTAGTGTGTTGAGGCTTTTATAGTGGACAATCTATATTTATACTGAGTTCGTCATGACGAGGCCAACTTCCTTGGGGTTCCCGGTCCATATACAGTAGCTGCCGTTTCACTTCATCTGCAACTCCCTCTTCCATATATAACGTGTACAGCTTGAAGAGAAACCGTGCCCAAGAATTGAACTTCATCCCAATCAGTAGCCGATACCTCCTTTCCCATGAGAAATCTTTTCCTTTTCACAAACGGATCATCAGGGGGCTCTGTATGGCTGATTTTGTGGTGAAACCCCTCCCTCTCCTCTTTGCTATGTACAGATGCCCCCTTAAGGAGCAACCTTCCTAGGCTTGGGCCAACGTAGTCTTTCCAGAAATCTGGCCCTGCTCACAATGCCCAATTCCAGAGCCCAAATTATCTGCATTGCTTTCCTTGAGGACAATTCATACATATGCATTGGATATGTGTAGTTTCTGAGTGATATCACAGATATAAAATCTATAAAAATGCTGCAGTTGTTGGTACTAGATGACAGATGTCAGTTCAACCCTTCTGCACAGATTGACATTTGGTGTTAACATTGTTTCTCGTTGATTCTCAGACATAGTACAGTAAAGTCCCAGTTATCCGGAACTCAACATCAGCAGCCTCACCCAACCATCTCAAATCGCCAGAAGTACTCACAGCAGGGGCGTTACTAGCCCTAAAGATCAGTGGCAAGTGCCCCGGATCTAATCTAGGGTGCCCCGGAAGTCCCCTAGGCAGAGCCAGGCAGCCGGTGGCAGAACTCACCTCTGGCTGCTTGGTCTCCAGATTCTGCAGACAACTTCTCTTCCGGGCTTCTCCTCCTAGTGTCTGAGAAGGAATCAAAACCTAGAGCTCCTAGCGTCAGGATTCATGGATGTTATAGGGAGAATCACCAGCTACAGAGGATGTCTCCAGACTTGGAGAGCGGATGGCGGAGATGAGTAGTTCCTCCTGCTGTGCTACTATGGTGGGAAGGGGGGGGGGGGGGTCGCGGGGAGGAACCGGGAGGACACACACAACGATGCATGCTCCCTATGGAGGTTACATAGCTTCCACAGAGGCACCGCAGCACCCAGCATGCCCCATAGAGGCACCACAGCACCCAGCATGGCACTACATAGCAGCTAGCATGCCCCAGCACGCATTTTTCTTGTATTAATGGAGGGGGGGGGGGGCTTCATACTACATTTTGCAGGGTAGGCCTACTTAGACCGCTGTTATGTTCATGTAGATTTGGCTCCACCCATGACCACACCCACATTCTGGTGCATGACTACACCCATTTTTCAGTTGGAGTACCCAAAAGTGTCCCAGATCTCTTAGGATCCTAACAACACCCCTGACTCATAGTGATAAAGGCCAACGTCTTAGGCTGTTTGAAGGCTCTGCTGGGCTCCATGGCTTATACAAGGTTAACATACTTTCAGTTATTTTATCTTAACATCAATACATAGTTTGTGGTATCAGGGCTGACATCTGAAATTTCCAGGTCCCATACTGGGAAAACTTAAAAAAAACATGTATTTGTTACAGCTAATACAAATCCTAAAATAAATCTGCACAGTTTCTACTTCCTGATTCATGGAAGCAGACATATTGTTTACAGCCTGTGCTTTCAAATGGGCTTATCTCCTTATCTGCTATAGGCAGTCATGTGACACAAATTTCACCTTGTGATTGGGGCAGTAGCGTCCCTATCATAGGGCGCAGGGGTGCGTGGCGCACCGGGTGTCAGACACCCAGGGGGGTGTCACCACGACCCCCCACAGCAGCACAGCAGGAGGGTGAAAGCAGCGCTAGAAGGAGGGGCAGTGGGGGCAGCGGTGGGGAGGGGGGAAATATCCCCCCCCCCTCCCTCACCTGGCACCCCTCCTTCTGCCTCTCTCCCCCTCCATAGCTAACTGTCGGGAAGTGCGGGGCGGCCGGAGGCGTGCTAAGAATTACTCACCTCATTTCCGCGTTCCAAGCGTGGAGCGCAGCCGCAGCGTCATGTCTAGTGTTGGGCGAACAGTGTTCGCCACTGTTCGGGTTCTGCAGAACATCACCCTGTTCGGGTGATGTTCGAGTTCGACTGAACACCTGATGGTGTTCGGCCAAACCGTTCGGCCATATGGCCGAACTAAGAGCGCATGGCCAAACGTTCCCCTAGCGCTGTGATTGGCCGAACGGGTCATGTGGTTCGGACCCGAACGCGCTCTGATTGGCCGAACGGGTCACGTGGTTCGGGTAAATAAATACCCGATCCACGTCATTTCTCCGCCGTTTGTCTGTGGGTTTAGCTTTGGGTAGGCAGGCAGGGTAGTTCTCTCTCCAGCCAGGCTAGCCAGGGTCCCCCCAGTCATTGTGTCGCTGCTGGGAACAGTAGTACACCGCTCACCCACACTATATAGCATTGTGTTTACTGCCACTCTGTGTACACCGCTCACCCACCACTGTATAGCATTGTGTTTACTGCCACTCTGTGTCTCTGCTGGGAACAGTAGTACACCGCTCACCCACCACTGTATAGCATTGTGCTCTGTGTCGCTGCTGGGAATAGTAGTACACCGCTCACCCACCACTGTATAGCATTGTGCTCTGTGTCGCTGATGGGAATAGTAGTACACCGCTCACCCACCACTGTATAGCATTGTGCTCTGTGTCGCTGCTGGGAATAGTAGTACACCGCTCACCCACCACTGTATAGCATTGTGCTCTGTGTCGCTGCTGGGAACAGTAGTACACCGCTCACCCACCACTGTATAGCATTGTGCTCTGTGTCGCTGCTGGGAATAGTAGTACACCGCTCACCAACCACTGTATAGCATTGTGCTCTGTGTCGCTGCTGGGAATAGTAGTACACCGCTCACCCACCACTGTATAGCATTGTGCTCTGTGTCGCTGCTGGGAATAGTAGTACACCGCTCACCCACCACTGTATAGCATTGTGCTCTGTGTCGCTGCTGGGAATAGTAGTACACCGCTCACCCACCACTGTATAGCATTGTGCTCTGTGTCGCTGCTGGGAATAGTAGTACACCGCTCACCCACCACTGTATAGCATTGTGCTCTGTGTCGCTGCTGGGAATAGTAGTACACCGCTCACCCACCACTGTATAGCATTGTGCTCTGTGTCGCTGCTGGGAATAGTAGTACACCGCTCACCCACCACTGTATAGCATTTCTGTACTGCCACTGTACTGCTGCCAGTCAGCGTGTACTTTAAGGATAAGTGAAATGAAGAAGAAATCCTGTGAAAGAGGGAGGGGCAAGGGAAGAGGTGTTTCCCCTGACGGTTCACGTACAGGCCACAGTGGAGCACCGAAGAAAACCCACTCAATACCGCCCATGTTGTCCAGGAAATCAACCCTCACAAATCCAAAAGAACAGGACCAGATAATTAATTGGATGACCTCTCAAGCGTCCAGCAGTGGGTTAAGCAGCACCAGCACATCACGCACGAGGTCCGAGTCCTCAGCCAGTTACAAGGAGCCAGTGGGCACAAAGCTGACACAACCGGCAGCGACACCACGCACACAACTGCCAAATAACCAGTCCGATGAATTTCCTCAGGACACAATGGGGTATTCGCAGGAGCTATTCCCAGCCCAACAAACTTCCACCTTTCAAAGGTCAATGGAACAGCCAGAAATGTTGTGCCCGGATTCACAACCATTTACTGTGGGAAATGCACCGCGCACTGAAATGCAAGGCGAGTCCGAGGACTTTGAAACCCAAATCCCAGAGCAAGTTGGGCAGGAGGGGTTTCAATTGCAGGAGGTCGGCCGAGAAGATCTGGAAGACGACGTTGGAGTGAGCTGCGCAGAGGTTGTTCTGGGGAGCTCTACTCCACGGCGGCGGCCCACAATCACATATGACGAGTTTGAGGAGATGGAAGAGGAGGGTTTGGACAATGTGGACACAGACCCAGATTTTGTATGTGAAGGAGAACATCGCCGTCGTAGCAGCACAGATGAGTCTGTTGAAGAACCCACTGCTGCACGAGTTCGCCTTGTGCCACAAGGTAGGCGGCGCGAAATTTCAGGCACCACAAGCGTGGAAGTTCAAGTGAGACGCAAAAGAGGCGCAAACAGAAATCGCCAGCAAGGCAGGTGCTCCAAAGTCTGGCCTTTCTTTGAAGACTGCAGTGAGGATGGTACCATGGTGATTTGCAAGGTGTGCAAGACCCGCCTGAGCAGGGGGAAAAATATTAACAACCTCTCCACCACCAGCATGACCCGCCACATGGTATCCAAACATCCCACTCTGTGGGCAAACGCGGCAGGACAGGGTACCAGCAACACTGCCTCCCTTGGGGTCACCAGACTCACCACCAGACCCTCCTCAGCAGCAGCAGCAGTAGCCCAGCCATTGCGTGGTTCACAACAACATTCACAAACATCAGACGACGCTGACACTGTCACTTTCCGGAATAGTGCTCTTGAGGTCTCCCAGTCTTCATCAAACACAACAACCAACAGCCCTTCAGTGTGCAGCCCAGTTGTCTGTCTCGGAGATGTTTGAGCGCAAGAGGAAATTGCCAGCAAATGACCCCCGGGCCGTGGCACTAACAGCCAGCATAGCCAAGCTTCTGGCCTGCGAAATGCTGCCATATCGAGTGGTGGAGACAAACAGCTTCAAGGGCATGATGTCAGTGGCCATCCCACGTTACGTGGTTCCCAGCCGCTACCACTTTGCGCGCTCTGCAGTGCCTGAGTTGCATGAGCATGTGGTCAGCAAAATAACCCGAAGCTTGAAGAATGCCGTTGCCTGCAAGGTTCACCTCACCACTGACACCTGGACGAGTGCGTTCGGCCAGGGTCGATACATCTCCCTTACCACGCACTGGGTGAACCTTGTGGAGCCTGGCAGCGATTCCTCACCTGCTACGGCGCGGGTGTTGCCCACGCCGCAAACAGCTGCACTGCCGTCCCTCCCACTGGATAACAACAGCAGCACCTACCTCTCTGACTCCTTCTCCTCCAACGCATCTCAAAGCTGTACCTCATCCGGAAACGCTAACCCAGCAGCAGTAGGATCGTGGAAGCAGTGCAGCACAGCTGTTGGCATGCGTCAGCAAGCGTTGCTGAAGCTGATCTGCCTTGGGGATAAGCAGCACACAGGGGAGGAAATTTGGAGGGGAATAAAGGAACAGACGGATTTGTGGCTGGCACCGCTGGACCTGAAACCGGGCATGGTTGTGTGTGATAATGGGAGTAATCTCATTCGCGCTTTAAGGTTGGCTAAGCTGACACACATCCCTTGCCTGGCGCACGTGATGAACCTAGTAGTTCAGCGGTTCCTTAGGACATACCCAGGCGTGGCCGATCTTCTGTTGAAGGTGCGACGAGTGGCCAAACATTGTAGAAATTCCAGTACTGCTTCGGGGGCACTCGCCAAGATGCAGGAGCGCTTCAATCTCCCCCACCATCGCTTGCTGTGTGATGTCCCTACGCGCTGGAATTCTACGCTGCACATGCTAGCCCGCTTTTGCGAGCAGAAGAGTGCAGTGGTCCAGTACATGACGGCGCAGTACCGAGGCGCATCCGGACAGCTGCCAAGCTTCTGTGGATCCGATTGGGCCAACATGTTGGACCTCTGCCAAGTCCTCAAAATTTTGAGCAATCCACATGCTTGTGAGCAGTGACAACTCTTCAGTCAGCATTACCATACCACTGCTGTGTTTACTGAAGAAGTCAATGTTGAAAATCAAGGAAACAGCTGTCATGATGCAACTGGGGGAATCTGAAGGAGAAAACGATCAGCGTGATGATACCAACATCAGGCCATCTGCCTCAGGAAACGCTGGCCCCAGCAGCTATGACGAAGAAGAGGAGGAGGAACAGCTAGAGTTGGAGCAGGAATTTCATGCCACCACTGACGAGGGCCAGAGCGGTGCACGTTGGACTTCCACAATTCAGCGCGAATGGTCAGCAGAAGCAGACCAGGAAGAAGGTGACTATGATGCATCACAACTATCACAACGCTCACAAGAGGATGATGAGGATTCTGGCAGGACTCTGGCACACATGGCTCAATTCATGCTAGACTGCATTGAACGCGACCCACGCATTGTGCGCATTCTGGACAACACCAATTACTGGGTTTATGCCCTTCTGGATCCACGGTACAAACACAATGTTCCAAAACTGCTTGAAGAAAGAGTCAGACAGGTCAAAATGGAAGAATACCAGCAGGCCCTTGTGGAGACTTTAGAGAGGAGATTGACATCCTCCCCCTCCTCTAGCCAGTTGTACGCCGACACACTGACTTCCGCAAACCCAGGACGACCAGGAGGGCAGCAAACAACACAAGCCGCAGCTAGTGCCCAAAAGGGAATGGTATCGGCAGTGTCCTTGGAGTGGGAAAATTTTCTGACACCCATGCAGCAGCCCACAGAACAGCAAGCGTGCAGATCTACCTCCAACACCGATCGCCTGGAGAAGATGGTCAAGGACTACATGTCAGATGGCGTAGCTGTGTTGAACAATCCATCTGCACCCTTCAACTATTGGGTATCGAAGCTAGACACCTGGCACGAACTGGCAATGTACGCAATAGAGGTGCTGGCTTGCCCGGCAGCCAGCGTTATGTCGGAACGCTGTTTCAGTGCTGCCAGAGGCATCGTCACAGATCGGCGTATCCGCCTCTCCACAGAAAATGCAGACCGTCTGACTCAAATTAAAATGAATCAATCCTGGATTGGAAACGACTACGCAACACTCCCGGACCCCAACCAAGTAACATGAACAATGAACATCTGTGATGGGTTAGCGTTTCCGGTCCCTGTTTATTGAACCTCTCATCTGTATTACATTTATGACTGCATGGCGACAAAATGCATTGCTATCCGCACGCTTCTTGTCCTCATGCAAGGCCTGGGTTGCGCCTGAAAGCGTAGCCTTCTCCTCCTGCGCCTCCTCCTGTTCCATCACGTGTGCTGCTGCTGGGTTAGCGTTGCCGGTCCCTTTTTACGGAACCTCTTATCTGTATTACATTTATGACTGCATGGCGACAAAATGCATTGCTATCCGCACGCTTCTTGTCCTCATGCAAGGCCTGGGTTGCGCCTGAAAGCGTGGCCTTCTCCTCCTGCGCCTCCTCCTGTTCCATCACGTGTGCTGCTGCTGGGTTAGCGTTGCCGGTCCCTTTTTACGGAACCTCTTATCTGTATTACATTTATGACTGCATGGCGACAAAATGCATTGCTATCCGCACGCTTCTTGTCCTCATGCAAGGCCTGGGTTGTTGTGTCTCAAACCGTGGCCTTCTCCTCCTGCGCCGCCCTCCTCCTGTTCCATCACGTGTGCTGCTGCTGGGTTAGCGTTACCGGTCCCTTTTCCTGGAACCTCTTATCTGTATTACATTTATGACTGCATGGCGACAAAATGCATTGCTATCCGCACGCTTCTTGTCCTCATGCAAGGCCTGGGTTGTGCCTCAAAGCGTGGCCTTCTCCTCCTGCGCCTCCTCCTGTTCCATCACGTGTGCTGCTGCTGGGTTAGCGTTGCCGGTCCCTTTTTACGGAACCTCTTATCTATATTACATTTATGACTGCATGGCGACAAAATGCATTGCTATCCGCACGCTTCTTGTCCTCATGCAAGGCCTGGGTTGTTGTGTCTCAAAGCGTGGCCTTCTCCTCCTGCGTCGCCCTCCTCCTGTTCCATCACGTGTGCTGCTGCTGGGTTAGCGTTACTGGTCCCTTTTCCTGGAACCTCTTATCTGTATTACATTTATGACTGCATGGCGACAAAAAGCATGTTACCTGTGCAAAGAAAAATGACATTTTCCGCATTTAAAAGACATTTTTTCCTTTGAAACTTTACAATCAATTTTCTCAAAAACTATAAGCTCTTTTTCAAATATTTTTTTTCCTCTTGTACCCACTCCCAAGGTGCACATACCCTGCAAATTTGGGGTATGTAGCATGTAAGGAAGCTTTACAAAGCACGAAAGTTCGGGTCCCCATTGACTTCCATTATGTTCGGAGTTCGGCGCGAACACCCGAACATCGCGGCCATGTTCGGCGAACGTTCGCGAACCCGAACATCCAGGTGTACGCCCAACACTAGTCATGTCGTTACAGGTCTCCGCCTTCAATGCCGTCCACTGTGCTTCCTGATTAGTGGAAGCACAGTGGGCGGCATTGAAGGCGGAGACCTGTAACGACATGACGCTGCGCTCCACGCTTGGAACGCGGAAATGAGGTGAGTAATTCTTAGCACGCTTCTGGCCACCCCGCACTTCCCGACAGTTAGATATGGAGGGGGAGAGAGGCAGAAGGAGGGGTCCCAGGTGAGGGAGGGGGGGGATATTTCCCCTCTCCCCACCGCTGCCCCCACTGCCCCTCCTTCTAGCGCTGCTTTCACCCTCCTGGGGGCAACTATACTAGCTATACTGGGGGCAACTATACTAGCTATACTTACTGGGGGCAACTATACTGGCTGGGGGCAACTATACTAGCTATACTGGGGCAACTATACTAGCTATACTTACTGGGGGCAACTATACTGGCTGGGGGCAACTATACTAGCTATACTTACTGGGGGCAACTATACTGGCTGGGGACAACTATACTGGCGGGGGGCAACTATACTAGCTATACTGGGGCAACTATACTAGCTATACTTACTGGGGGCAACTATACTAGCTATACTTACTGGGGGCAACTATACTGGCTGGGGGCAACTATACTAGCTATACTGGGGGCAACTATACTAGCTATACTTACTGGGGGCAACTATACTGGCTGGGGGCAACTATACTGGCGAGGGGCAACTATACTAGCTATACTTACTGGGGGCAACTATACTAGCTATACTTACTGGGGGCAACTATACTAGCTATACTGGCAGGGGGCAACTATACTAGCTATACTTACTGGGGGCAACTATACTAGCTATACTTACTGGGGGCAACTATACTAGCTATACTGGCTGGGGCAGTAGCGTCCCTATCATAGGGCGCAGGGGTGCGTGGCGCACCGGGTGTCAGACACCCAGGGGGGTGTCACCACGACCCCCCACAGCAGCACAGCAGGAGGGTGAAAGCAGCGCTAGAAGGAGGGGCAGTGGGGGCAGCGGTGGGGAGGGGGGAAATATCCCCCCCCTCCCTCACCTGGCACCCCTCCTTCTGCCTCTCTCCCCCTCCATAGCTAACTGTCGGGAAGTGCGGGGCGGCCGGAGGCGTGCTAACAATTACTCACCTCATTTCCGCGTTCCAAGCGTGGAGCGCAGTCGCAGCGTCATGTCGTTACAGGTCTCTGCCTTCAATGCCGCCCACTGTGCTTCCTGATTAGTGGAAGCACAGTGGGCGGCATTGAAGGCGGAGACCTGTAACGACATGACGCTGCGCTCCACGCTTGGAACGCGGAAATGAGGTGAGTAATTCTTAGCACGCTTCCGGCCACCCCGCACTTCCCGACAGTTAGATATGGAGGGGGAGAGAGGCAGAAGGAGGGGTCCCAGGTGAGGGAGGGGGGGGATATTCCCCCCTCCCCACCGCTGCCCCCACTGCCCCTCCTTCTAGCGCTGCTTTCACCCTCCTAGGGGGCAACTATACTAGCTATACTGGGAGCAACTATACTAGCTATACTTACTGGGGGAAACTATACTGGCTGGGGGCAACTATACTAGCTATACTGGGGCAACTATACTAGCTATACTTACTGGGGGCAACTATACTGGCTGGGGGCAACTATACTAGCTATACTTACTGGGGGCAACTATACTGGCTGGGGGCAACTATACTGGCAGGGGGCAACTATACTAGCTATACTGGGGCAACTATACTAGCTATACTTACTGGGGGCAACTATACTAGCTATACTTACTGGGGGCAACTATACTGGCTGGGGGCAACTATACTAGCTATACTGGGGGCAACTATACTAGCTATACTTACTGGGGGCAACTATACTGGCTGGGGGCAACTATACTGGCGGGGGGGCAACTATACTAGCTATACTTACTAGGGGCAACTATACTAGCTATACTTACTGGGGGCAACTATGCTAGCTATAATTACTGGGGGCAACTATACTAGCGGGGGGGCAACTATACTAGCTATACTTACTGGGGGCAACTATACTAGCTATACTGGCTGGGGGCAACTATACTGGCTGGGGGCAACTATACTAGCTATACTGGCTGGGGGCAATTATACTAGCTATACTGGCTGGGGGCAACTATACTAGCTATACTGGCTGGGGGCAACTATACTAGCTATACTGGCTGGGGGCAACTATACTAGCTATACTTGCTGGGGGCAACTATACTAGCTATACTGGGGGCCACTATACTGGGGGCCACTATACTAGCTGTACTGGGGACTACTATACTACCTACACTGGCTCCTGGCGCTACCTAAACTAGGGGGCACCTCTCACTACCTAAACTATCTAGGCCAACTATACTAGCTATACTTACTGGGGGCAACTATACTAGCTATACTGGCTGGGGGCAACTATACTGGCTGGGGGCAACTATACTAGCTATACTGGCTGGGGGCAACTATACTAGCTATACTGGCTGGGGGCAACTATACTAGCTATACTGTCTGGGGGCAACTATACTAGCTATACTGGCTGGGGGCAACTATACTAGCTATACTGGCTGGGGGCAACTATACTAGCTATACTTACTGGGGGCAACTATACTAGCTATACTGGGGGCCACTATACTGGGGGCCACTATACTAGCTGTACTGGGGACTACTATACTACCTACACTGGCTCCTGGCGCTACCTAAACTAGGGGGCACCTCTCACTACCTAAACTATCTAGGCCAGCCAGCCCAACATCACCACCAGCCAACCAGCCCAGAATCGCTGGCAAAAAGGCCACAGCATCACCCCCAGTCAGGCCAGCATTTACTTCAACCAGCCAGGCACAGCCACAGCATCACTGCCAGCCAGCCCAGCCACAGCATCACCGCCAGCCAGCCCAGCCACAGCATCACCGCCAGTCAGGCCGCCAGTCAGGCCACAGCATCACCGCCAGCCAGGCCACAGCATCACCGCCAGCCAGGCCACAGCATCACTGCCAGTCAGGCCACAGCATCACCGCCAGCCAGGCCACAGCATCACTGCCAGGCCTTTCAGTCCACACAGTATTGTCAGCCAGGCACAGCAGCCAGTAGAGGGGAAATCAGAAGCCAGGTGAGAGGTGTCTACCATATTAAGGGGGCATTCTGCCCATTTATGTGAAATGCTGTCTATTTATGTGCCTTATGACTGCTGAATTTGTCTTGTTGGTGGCCTCATGATTGCTGAATTTGTCTTGTTGGTGGCCTCATGATTGTTGAATTTGTCTTGTTGGTGGCCTCATGATTGCTGAATTTGTCTTGTTGGGGGCTTCATGATTTGTTGGGGGCCTCAAGATTTCTGAATTTGTCTTGTTGGGGGCCTCATGATTGCTGAATTTGACTTGTTGGGGGCCTCATGATTTCTGAATTTGTCTTGTTGGGGGCCTCATGATTGCTAACTGTGAGACTATGGGAAAAGCTGAATCATAATCATATGAGACAATAGCCTTAAACCTACTTTTTTAGCTTTTTAAAACTGGGGGGAGGGGGTTTCTAAAACAATACATTTTTCAGGAGTAGGATGGATGAAATTGTTTATCTTCACAGTTTATTTTCAACTTGGATTTTCCATAATGTTCACATATGAGTTAAAATGTTTGTATTTAGTTTAAATTGCTGTTGCCACTTTGCGATAGATAAGTGACTTTTGGGTTGCAGTTTGGGCACTCGGCCTCCAAAAGGTTCACCACCACTGTCCTAATCTAATGTCCCACCATTGCTAATTTCATGTAAATTTGTCTCCAACCGTGACCACACCCACATTTTGGTCCATGACCACACCCATTTTTCAGCGCAGCCGCACAATGTGGCCCCATTTTTCGGCTAAGCGCGCCGCACGTTGTCTTCCTGATTGGGGGGGGGGGGGGGTGTCTGTGGATAATCAGCACCGGGTGCCAAATACCCTAGGTACGCGCCACTGGATTGGGGGAATTAGACAGCCTAAACTCTCTCAATACATACAGGGTGCATTTCTCTATGTTTTCCTTCTGTCCTGTGCAAAAGTTCAGCTCCACTTTAAGGTTTTAGTTTTGGATAGCATGGAAAGGGATTTTATTGCTGTCAGTGTCTCCATTGGGGAGGTTCTCACTTCCTGTTCTTGGGACTTTGATGAAGATTTGTGAATTTATTATGAGAACTGGTCGTCCTGATGACAGCGAATGAGGAACAGCAAATACAATTTGTCAGGAATGGATAATGAATCAGTGCAGCAGGTATGTGGCTGTTTTATAAAAACTGAACGTGTTGCAATAGATTAGGGACCTTTCAAGGTACACAAAAGATGTTTTTCTTTCTTGCCTGGGCTTATCTGGGATTTAAAGAGTAATGATAAGAAGAAAGTTATCCTAACAAGCAAATCTCCTCTGACCTAAGAAGGAAATGAAAACTAGTAAAAGAAAGCTTTGAGCTGCCAGTCAATTAGATGGCAGCTGGTTAAAGCAAACCTAAACTCACAATGACTTGGTCACACTGCAAGACCACAGGAAATCCAGGGACATTCTCAAAAGACAGGAATATATCTGTGCCTGTTGGGCACAATGCCAGTCAGTACAATGCAGAGATGTACAGCACATAGAGAAGTGTACAATGCATGGATGTACAACATTTAAGGTAGCCATACACTGGTCGATTTGCCATTAGATCGACCAGCTGACAGATCCCTATCTGATCGAATCTGATCAGATAGGGATCGTATGGCTGCCTTTACTGCAAACAGATTGTGAATCGATTTCAGCCTGAAACCGATCACAATCTGTTCAGCTGCTCCTGCCGCCTGTCCCCCCCCCGCGCATACATTACCTGATGCGGGCTCCCGGGCGTCTTCTCCGCATCTTCTCCACGCTGCACCCGCTCCATCCCGGCGCTTCCTGTGTCACTCCGTGACCAGGAAGTTCAAATAGAGCGCCCTCTATTTGAACTTCCTGGTCACGGAGTGACACAGGAAGCGCCGGGATGGAGCGGGTGCAGCGCTGAGAAGATGCGGAGAAGACGCCCGGGAGCCCGCATCAGGTAATGTATACTTGATCGGATCGGCCGCCGCTAGCGACGCGCACTTTACCCGCGGGCGATCGAGGGTAATTTCCCGCACGGCGCGATCGACGGACCGATCCGATTTCGGGAGGAAATCGGATCGGCGGCTGCGTTTACCGCGAACGATTGGCAGCAGATTCGATCCTAGGATCGAATCTGCTGTCGAAACGGCCGGGAATCGGGCCAGTGTATGGCCACCTTAAGGCTTGTTTCCATATGCGCGATTTTAGCCACTGAATCGCAGCGCATCGTTGCACGCATTTTGCCACGATTGCGCAGCAATCTAATTTATTATAAATTAATGGGATCGCAAGCGCCTCTGGGGTAATGACGTCATGGCCACCTGCGTTGCCAGTGGAGACGAGCCCTAAGAGTGTACAGCACACAGGTAAGTGTACAGAGTGTGGGTGTACTGCATGTAGGTATGTGTACACGGAACAGGCAAAAATGGCACACAGCGTCAAGGGTATAGGAATGGCGCAGCAGTAATGAACATAAAACGATATGTATTTACTGTTTTAATGTGTTTACATTAAAACGGTAAATAGCATTTTATGATCGGCGGAACGGTGCGCCATTATTCACTGTGCGCCATTTTTAACTGTACCCATGTGTACAATCTAAAGACAAAAAGCCTGTGCTAACACCATTCAGCAGCTATATACCTGACAGCAGGTGCTAAGAGGGGTGGGACCATACAATCTAACATTGAGAAATAAAGTTAACCCTCTGTACTCCACTATGTTATAGCTAAGCATATTAAAAAGGCACATACAAATTTGGGTGCTCTCAGTAATCCCGACAGTAAAATATTGGTATTTAATACCAATATTTTACTACTTAAGTGTAAAATATCTATATTAAATACCAATATTTTACTATGGCTAAACCTAACCCTACTCTCATACAGAACCCTCTCCCCTGACACCTAGGGCTCAGTTCACTAAAGCGTGCTAACACTTAGCACGACAGTGATAAGCCGCTTTGCGCGTGATATCACGTGCTAAGTATCATTATCACGTGCTAAGTATCATTATCACGGAAAGTCACTGCAGATCACGCGAACGGAATGTAGATCATGAATTATTACTGTATACATGTGCTTACATTAACATGTGAGTTAATGTAATACGGCGCTCGCAAAGTTTAACGCGTGTCGCTTTATGTACTGTATACAGTAATAATTCATGATCTACATTCCGATCGCATGATCTGTAGTGACTTCACGTGATAATGATACTTAGCACATGATAATGATACGTTGCACGTGCAAAGCCTTTACACATGCGTTTGCAAGTGCGACTTTACATGTGATAACTGAGTTATCACGCTTTTGTGAAACAAGCCCTTAATCCCCAACCCCCATGCGCTCAAATTACCTGTATGTAGAGAGTTTAGCCTGTCTAATTCTCCTTCATATGTGACTAGTCACAAGTGTAATTTGATCTCCCAGCTGTGTCAGCTGGCTGCCTCGGCAGAGCAGCTAATTTGTATGACCCTATGTCTGCTTCCATGAAAGAAGGAAGTAGACACACTGCACATTTATTGCAGGATTTGTATCAGCTGTAACAAAGAAATGTTTTCCTTTACAATTTACTATGCTGTTGTTTATCTTTTAGAGCAGAGAGGAAGTTCTGAGTTCAGGTTCGTTTTAAAAAAAAGTTCATTTCACTCTATGCATTTCAGTAGATGACTGGCAGCAGGGGCGGCGCCAGGTGGGTGCTTTGGGTGCTGAAGCTACCCCTAAAATCCTCCAAGCACCCTATTAGCACCCCCTAACAAAACAGGTGCTGATTTGAAATTTTTTGTAATTTTTTTTTTTTCGTACAGCGCCGCTCTGTTGCTTTCATTTTTCCCAGGCACTAGCCCAGCCCCGTCTAGCACGCCACTCACGCTGCTGTGCTCTGCTCAGGCTCCCCCTTGCTGTGTGCGCCGCGGCGATTGACGTCAGACGTTCCGAGCGCAGCGCACGCTGACGTGACGTCACTCGGCCAGGCAGCATAAAACTGTGCACGCCGCGTGGTGTCGGTGTGGTGAGGGCGGAGCCGTGGGCGTGAGGAGAGAGGGAGCCCGGAGACGAGAGATGAGCAGCGAGAAAGAGACCGTCAGTCAAAGCCTGGACTGGAGACAGAGAGTGGGGAGGTCTGGAGTCGGAGAGAGGAGACTCAGGAGAGCCAGTCCCATTGTGCGAGTGAGGGAGACCCAGTTCAGCGCGAGCATCGGGCGGGGGGTGGGGTTAAAGGATTTGGGGCCCCTTTCGCTGTGTCATCATCATTACCTGCCGGCGCTACCTGGGCCAGCCTAGCCAGGCCCACTGGGCCTGGCTAGGCTGGCTCACACTCTAATCCTGTCAGTGTAATGTCCATACTATATTTATATAGTAGTAACATCTTATCAAGCAGTTTACAGAGTGCATAGTCAGGTTCTCGGAAGAGCTCACAATCTAATCCGACCATACACTCAGAGCTGGGACAAGCTCCTCCAGCGCCCAAGGCTGAGGCACCAAAGTGCGCCTCTCCATCCCTCCCACCCCAGCCGTTTGATATTAGACTAAGAGGCACCCCAGGGCCCCCAACACCTTAAACTCTAGTTATCTGGCTTGCAGTCACTGCCATGTATCCCCTTTTCTTATTTCTCTCTGCTTCAAACACAATAGGGGAATGATAGCTGAGTGAGTTGTGCGTCCCCTCCAGGCCCGGCCCCAGACTTTTTGCCGCCTGAGGCAAGCTTTAAGCAAACACCCCCCCCCCCCCAAGCCGTGGGTGTGAGGGGCCGCCGGAGCTGGAGGGGATAGCGGGCAGGAAGGGGGTATTGGGCCTTGCGGCGGGGGTCAGACCCCCCCTCCCTCGCCTGGGTACCCCGTCCTCCGCTCCCCTCCAGCTTTAAAAAGTTGCGTGGCTGGCTGCAGCTGTAAGAGGCAACGGGCGGGGATCACTCACCTCTTCCTCGTTCCAGCCTAGCCTGCGCTCCACTGACGTCACTTCCTGCTACGCCGCAGGAAGTGACGTCAGTGGAGCGCAGGCTGGAACGAGGAAGAGGTGAGTGATCCCCGCCCGTTGCCTCTTACAGCTGCAGCCAGCCACTCAACTTTTTAAAGCTGGAGGGGAGCGGAGGACGGGGGACCCAGGCGAGGGAGGGGGGGTCCGGCCCCCCTCCCCACCGCTAGGCCTAATACCTCCTTCCTGCCCGCTATCCCCTCCAGCTCGGGCGGCCCCTCACACCCACGGATGGGCGGGTACCGCCCCCCCAGAAGTGCCGCCTGAGGCAAAAGTTTCACCCCGCCTCATGGGCGGGCCGATCCTGGTCCCCTCCTACACTGTGCCCTGAGGCTGGGGCCTCTCTTGCCTCTGCCCTGCATACTCTTATATCCTACCATATCATTATGTATTTATATAGCACTGGAATATACTATATATATATATATATAAATACCACTTTACCACGCCCCTCTTTTGATGGCCACGCCCCTCTTTTTGGCCACGCAACACCTAGCCCCCTTTCAAAATTACCCAGCACCTGCATAGCACCCCCCAAAAAATTCCTGGAGCCGCCACTGACTGGCAGATAAAAGTGGTGAAAACTAATAGTTCTTGTCAAACTGTCTTTATTACTGGAAACAAATGTTTCAAGTTTGAGGCACTTTTTACTTTAACCTTCTCAGGAGAATATACTACAAGAGAAGCTCCATTGGATAGAAGGCATTAGGAACGAGCAGCCGAACCTGCTGCTGACAGAGGACTCGTCAGGTCCCCAAACTCTCCAAGTTCACACGAAGAAAGGAAGTTTGCCTCAAAGTACAAAACAAACAGCCCCGTCCGGCTGGCTGCTGGAGCTCCCGGCTGGGCGGAGAGCCTGCGGACTGGTGGGAGGGGGGAGATGGCTTGTGAAAAGGTGTGACTCCGCCCCCCGCTGTGACAACAAGAGGTGACTGATCACTCCCAGCTCTGCTAAGTCTGCGCTGCTTCAGTGCACAGTGCCAGCTGACATGGAGATCTGACAGGTGGAACTCATGCCTGTTGCTGAATGCTGATCATGAACGAGGAAGGCTGCAGCCAGGAGGAGGTGGACAGAGTAAGCATCCCATCTAGTTTCATATGAAGCATGTAATAGAGCTACTTTGTAATGAATCATGTAGAGCTACTTTGTACTTGGTTATATTTCATGTATTTAACTGTCACGTGCCTAACTCTCGTTATAATATGCATATTTCCATCTTATGCAGATGAGAGGATTTATGGGGTGCACTTAGCATTTATAAAGTCTGTTTTCTCAATCTTAAATCCCCTGCATTGCACTTAGCAAGCAGCCAAGCCATTTTTATTGCAGATTTCTACTTGATTGGCTGTTGAATGTCATTTTGATGAATAAGTACAAGCGTGGTTCCCTTTTTATGCAGTAGGTAGATAGCCACATGATATGTTTGGCCTCAAACTCCATGCCAGTTACCAGATCCAGCAGTATGTTACTTACCTGACTTGCCTATGTTAACTTGGTATGTTTGTCACTTGTTCATCAGATCAGGGATGTTGATAAATCCTCAGAATAAAGAGGATATGATCGCATACAAAGCCACAGAAATGTTCCAGCACTGTGGACAGTCACAGCTCTGATTTAGTAGTTGTTACTAGTCACTGCTTCTAAGGGGATAAGCAGCTGCTGCTAATGTAATCCGGTACAAGTGCTAGTAAGTATGGCGCATAACAGCAGCTTAGTAGCTGTGACTAGTAAGTAAGCTACTTACTTTCAATACAGTATCTGTCATAGAAAGCTACAGTATTGATGATGACCATTTAAATGAGTTTAGGAACTCGTAATCTGCTCGACTGTCTGTTAATCCGCCCATTCTGTTGTACACAAAAAAGAGGTGAGGACGAGGATACGCGACAGTAAAGGAGACCATATATCTATCGACTTGCTGGCCGATTGGCCATCTGATTTGATAATTAATATCAAATCGGTGCCACCAAGAGCATGCCCGATCGACAATGCGACCAATGTATCATTTAGACATGCTGCAAGATGTTGGGTCATCATGGTCGATCAGATGTGCGGTGGTAACGACAAGTGATATCGGGACGAGCTACCAAACCCCTGGTCTTGTCCTCCCTAATGTCAGATGTGCCCCCCGGTGCCCGGTGCAGTATACTTTACCTGTCAGTGACCGCTACTGGCTACCGGAGTAACGTGGTCACGCGTGTGACAGGGACAGCGTCAGCTGGCGAGGCGGTGGATGCAGCATCTCAAGGCTGATTCTGGATCGATTTCAGCATGAAAACGGTCGGGAATCGGCCTGCAGTGTATGGGCAGCCAACAGATCTTTCTCTAATCAGATTCAATCAGAGAGACATTTGTCTCTTGGTCAAATCTGCCCATCATCACTAGATGTATGGCTTCCTTAAAGGGCATCTAAGGTGAAAATAAACCGATGAGAAAAACAATTGTATCTATCCTCCTTCTCCTAAAAATGACTTTTTTAGATATCCCACAGTTTTATTTTATAATTAAATCTAGTTTTTAAGTTTTTACTGTTTAACTGCCTCTGCCCAAAGACTTCTTCATTGAAGGATACCAGACCTCAAATCTATGCATTTTTGACCCTTTTTATCTCTTTCCTGCTCTTGGAAGCCATTTACTGATGGGAAAATGTTTTATGGCTGTAATTATTTATCAGTGAGGCTTATGCTATAGTCTGACCCAGTCCGACCAGTGCCTAACCCGGACAGAAACTGTCACTTGCATACCTGATGGTTAACTCTTTCAGGCAGAGAAAAAAAGGAACACAGCCTAATTATTTGTGTGCTTGGCACTGTACATACATGTCTATCTCATCATGTCACATGTCACCTCGGTTGTCCTTTAAGGCTACGTTCACAGTGGACATGGGTTGTATCCCCTGTAAAGCAAGAATGCAATGCAACAGAACTGGAAAGTTATGGTGCACGTTATCCCTGCGTTGGGTTCCATACGTTAAAGCATACAGTCAATGAAAATTATACTTCACAATTGCAGTTTACGCTTGCGTTTTGCAGTAATGCCTGCCATGCATCGCTCTGCTCGCCGCCGCCGTCCCGAGCTCCCCGCGCGCTGTTCAGGCCGACCTCGAGGTCATCCTTACTGCGCCTGCGTGATGTGCCGCTGTCAATCATGGACACGTGGTAGTTGTCAATCATGGACTCGCAGTAGTTCTGCGTCTGTGCAGTACGCTGCGGACCACGTGTCCATGATTGACAGCGGCGCGTCACGCAGGCGCAGTAAGGACGACCTCGAGGTCGGCCTGAACAGCATGCAGGGAGCTCGGGATGGCTGCGGAGAGCGGAGCGATCAGCGTGGGACAGTCGGCTGCAAGGGGCTGGAGAAAGCCCCAGGTGAGTAAGGCTGATTTTTCATTTTTTAGCCTGATGTTTCCTTTAAAGGGCCCCTGAACAGTACCTAAAATCAAAAATTTCACTTACCTGGGGCTTCCTTCAGCCCACCGTAGGCCCGAGGTCCCCTGGCGTCCTCCTGGCTCCTCTCCGGGTCCTGCTGGCGGCTCCGTTACCAGCGGCACCTGGGGCGAGTATCGGCCGACTCTTCTTGGATCTGGATGCTCCGCGTCATCACGCCGGCCGCTACACGTCATCACGACAGCCGGTGTGACAGTCTTGCGCATGCGCGGTTCAGAGTTAGAAAACCGCACTTGCACAGGACTGTCACGCCGGCCGGCGTGATGACGTGGAGCGTCCAGATCCAGGAAGACGGCCCAGGTGTTGCCGATAATGGAGCCGCCAGTGGGACCCGGAGAGGAGCCAGGAGGAGGACGCTGGGGGACCTGGCGGCCTACAGTTGGCTGGAGGAAGCCCCAGGTAAGTGACGTTTTTGATTTTAGGTACTGTTCAGGGTCCCTTTAAACACTAAGAATATTGGTAGATATTAACAATAATTTTCTCAAACAGTTCTGTCTTCACCCACAGAAGTACTTCTGACAATTTTAAAGGTAACCTAAACTCAATCAAAAAAAGGCAGTTTAATTTACCTGGGGCTTCTATCGGCCCCCTGAAGCCGCCCTGTGCCCACACGACGACAAACCGATCCTCCGGTTCCCCGCCAAGACCAAGTGTCAATCATGCACGTCCTCAATCATGCTGCCATGCACAGTACGAGATTTTCATGTCATGCGCAGGACACTCCCAGCGACGGGAGCATGGTCGAGGATGCGCGCAGCAAGGGCTGCGCAGTGGCCATCAACTGGCTTTTTTTCATTGAGTTTAGGTTTCCTTTAAAATTGTCAGAAGTACTTCTGTGGGTGAAGGCAGAATTGTTTGAAAAACTGAATTGTACTTTGTGGTGTTTACTATAATTTGTTTATTTTATTTCAGTTTCCTGTGTCCCCTTCGTAGGGGCTGCTGACCTGGTCGGTTCAGCGGCTTCTGCACAAACAGCAAACATGCGCACCGCTCGCTGTCATTCCCCTGTAGCTGCGAGCCTTCCACACAGGCGCAGCATATACATGGGCTGTCATATCTGGTGCTATTCTGCATGTGGGGAAACCGAGTGCGATCCCCTCAAGTATGATCCCTTGATCCCTGCTGCACCCATACACAGTAACTTTGTGGTTTAAAACTGCAGCTGTGACAGCATGATGCAATGCTATAAAAAAGCTATGTAACTGAAAATAAAAATATGAGACTCTTTTCTTTTCTGCTAATGTTCTATTCATTATCCATACTACACATACAATTCATTATATGATCTTTTTTTTTTTTTCCCGCTTTAAGTTTGCTTTAACTCTTCCTGTACTGGAAAACAATATGAGACTCTTTTCTTTGCTCCCAGTGTTCTATTTCTTAGCTGTACTACACATACTATTCAGTATCTCATACGTTTATTTTCACTTCAGGTTTCACCACTATCGTGAAAAATGTAAAATACATACATATAAAATGTACATTTCTCCAGGAGTAAAATGCACCATAAATCACTTTTTTTTATGTTCTGTCATTTACAGTAGGTAATAAAAAACTGACTGATTTGAGAGATTTTGAACGGGTCCATCTACACATACAGTGGTTTGCAAAAGTATTCGGCCCCCTTGAAGTTTTCCACATTTTGTCATATTACTGCCACAAACTTGAATAAATTTTATTGGAATTTCCATGTGAAACACCAATACAATGTGGTGTACACGTGAGAAGTGGAACGAAAATCATACATGATTCCAAACATTTTTTTACAAATCAATAACTGCAAAGTGGGGTGTGCGTAATTATTTAGCCCCCTTTGGTCTGAGTGCAGTCAGTTGCCTATAGACATTGCCTGATGGGTGCTAATGACTAAATAGAGTGCACCTGTGTGTAATCTAATGTCAGTACAAATACAGCTGCTCTGTAACGGCCTCAGAGATTGTCTAAGAGAATCTTGGGAGCAACAACACCATGGGCTTGATTCACAAAGCGGTGCTAACTTACTTAGCACGTCTAAAGTCTTTAGACGTGCTAACCAGGGTGCTAAGTAGGTTAGCACCGGATTTCTCAATTGAGAAAACCGGTGCTAACCTACTTAGCACCCTGGTTAGCGCGCCTAAAGACTTTAGACGTGCTAAGTAGGTTAGCACCGCTTTGTGAATCAAGCCCCATGAAGTCTAAAGAACACACCAGACAAGTCAGGGCTAAAGTTATTGAAAAATTTAAAGCAGGCTTAGGCTACAAAAAGATTTCCAAAGCCTTGAACATCCCACAGAGCGCTGTTCAAGCGATCATTCAGAAATGGAAGGAGTATGGCACTACTGTCAACCTACCAAGACAAGGCCGTCCACCTAAACTCACAGGCCGAACAAGGAGAGCGCTGATCAGAAATGCAGTCAAGAGGCCCATGGTGACTCTGGACGAGCTGCAGAGATCTACAGCTCAGGTGGGGGAATCTGTCCATAGGACAACTATTAGTCGTGCACTGCACAAAGTTGGCCTTTATGGAAGAGTGACAAGAAGAAAGCCATTGTTAACAGAAAAGCATAAGGATTCCCATTTGCAGTTTGCCACAAGCCATGTGGGGGACACAGCAAACATGTGGAAGAAGGTGCTCTGGTCAGATGAGACCAAAATGGAACTTTTTCGCCAAAATGCAAAACGCTATGTGTAGCGGAAAACAAACACTGCACATCACTCTGAACACACCATCCCCACTGTCAAATATGGTGGTGGCAGCATCATGCTCTGGGGGTGCTTCTCTTCAGCAGGGACAGGGAAGCTGGTCAGAGTTAATGGGAAGATGGATGGAACCAAATACAGGGCAATCTTGGAAGAAAACATCTTAGAGTCTGCAAAAGACTTGAGACTGGGGCGGAGGTTCACCTTCCAGCAGGACAACGACCCTAAACATAAAGCTAGGGCAACAATGGAATGGTTTAAAACAAAACATATCCATGTATTAGAATGGCCCAGTCAAAGTCCAGATCTAAATCCAATCGAGAATCTGTGGCAAGATCTGAAAACTGCTCTTCACAAACGCTGTCCATCTAATCTGACTGAGCTGTTTTGCAAAGAAGAATGGGCAAGGATTTCAGTCTCTAGATGTGCAAAGCTGGTAGAGACATACTGTATATTCCTGCGTATAAGACTACTTTTTAACCCTTGAAAATCTTCTGAAAAGTTGGGGGTCGTCTTATACGCCGGGTGTCATTGATGCCGGGTGATACGCCCTATCCTGTTACCGCCTCTCAGATCTCCCTGCTGAGGGAGTGCATTCTATTCTTCCATACCGCTCTGATAAACAGGTAGACAAGGAGAGCTGACCAGTCTACTTAAGGAGAGTTGACCAATGCAACAAGTCAATTGACTATATACTGTTATATACCTTGTAACACATACAGTACAGCACCAGTATCTGTTCAAACAGCACCACTACATGATTTTTTTCTTTTTATTTTCATTTGGTTTGCGTTGGAAGAGGGGTAGTCTTATATGGTGAGTATATCCCAAACTCTATATTTTAACTGGAAAAGTTGGGGGGTCGTCTTATACGCCCAGTCGTCTTATACGCCGGAATATACGGTACCCTAAAAGACTGGAAGCTGTAACTGCAGCAAAAGGTGGTTCTACAAAGTACTGACTCGGGACTGAATAATTACACACACCCCACTTTGCAGTTATTGATTTGTAAAAAATGTTTGTAATCATGTACGATTTTCGTTCCACTTCTCACGTGTACACCCAGGGGCGTACCTAGAAATCCCCGCGCCCCCCTGCAAAAAAAAAAAAAAAATCTGGCCCCCCTCCTAGGGCTCGCTCAGGGACTTTTGGGAGGCAGGAGGGGTCGCAGCATAAGAGGAGGGTGTGGCAGATCGGTGGGGAGGGGGACATTCCTCCCCCTCCCTCACCTCGGGCTCTCCTCTCAGCGCTCCCCT